>NC_090647.1:489055606-489163106 GCF_040937935.1 Hyperolius riggenbachi
CAATAGCGCTAACCTGTTTTCTCACTTCTTCAATTTTATGTCGTTTATAACCTTTCTGTTCAAACTTGTTTGTGAGCTCAAGGCTAGTTTTTACATAATCTGCTTCTTTTGTGCAGATACGTCTGGCTCTGAGGAACTGACCTCTGGGAATGGCTTTGACTACATGGCCATGATGGTAGCTGTCAAATCGTAACAAATTGTTCTGGTCTGTGGGCTTCCGGAACAACTTAGTAGTGAGGCGTCCCTCTTATCGTTTAATCGTTACGTCGAGAAAGTTAACCTCTTCTCTAGACGTCTCTAGAGAGAACTTAATGGTGGGATGTGCGAGATTCGCCACCTCGACCATTTCCAATAACAGTTCCTCAGAGCCATTCCACAGTATTAGTATATCATCGACAAACCGATAATATCCAAATACATTGGGCTTGTACTTGGGGTTGTTTAAGAACAAAGATCTCTCCAGGGATTCTACAAAAATATTTGCTATAGAGGGGGCTGCTGGGGATCCCATACTGGCTCCTTGTCGTTGAAAATAAATGTCAGTATGAAACCTGAAATAATTGGATTTCAGAATTAATTCCAAGCTGTCCAAGAGCAAATAAACTAAACCATTGGACAGGTTGGTCTCCAATAGCCTATCCTCAATAATTGTAATGGCCTCTTCCTGTAAAATATCAAATCCTCTGGTAACTCTGCTATCGCTACTAATCTGTTCAGGAGGTCAGTGGTATCTCTTAGGCAATGTTGAAATGTTGACACTATGTCTTGTAAATGCACATCTACATAGCCTGCCAGGGGATACAAGACCGACCCCTTGCTAGCCACAATGGGGCGTCCTGGTGGATTGTGCAGCTGTTTGTATATCTTCGGGAGGAGGTACATGAGGGGGACTTTGGGGTGGGACACCATCAGGCCTTTGGCGGTTTTTGGGTCCAAGACCTCATCTTCTATAGCAGAATTGAGTAGTCTATCCACTTTTTCTTTAATGGATCTAGTGGGGTCATTGTCACATTTGATGTAATGGTCACCATTCTGGACATGTTTATGTCCTTCTTCTAAATAACTTGTGATATTCTGAATGACTGTGGCCCCTCCTTTGTCTGCATTGGTGATTATAATATGAGGGTTCTTGCTTAAACGTGTGAGCGCTTGCTGCTCAGCGAACGAGATATTGCGACGTGAGTGTTTGCTGTTATCCCACTCTCGCAATACCTCAGATCGCACTGCTTTCTCAAAAGTGTCAATAGCTTTAAACCTCTCCTCTGGTATCCAATCGGATCTCTGCAGGTATCTATGCACACTACTGTTTCCCTCTTCACATGTTTGGTCTTTAAAGAAGGCCTTTAACTTAAGTCTCCGGATGAACATAAAAAAATCAATCTCCCAATCAAAGGCAGAGTCACAGTGTGTGGGCACAAACCCTAGCCCCTTTCCCAGCACAGAGAGTTCAATCTGATCTGGCACATATTGTGAAATATTGATAACATTGCTCACCTTTACTGGTGTCTCCTCAGTAGAGTTGGGCCAAACGGTTCGCCTGCGAACGGTTCCATGCGAACTTCAGTGGTTCGCGTTCGCGTCCCGCAGGCGAACTTTTGCGGAAGTTTGGTTCGCCCCATAATGTACCATGAGGGTCAACTTTGACCCTCTACATCACAGTCAGCAAGCCCAGTGTAGCCAATTAGGCTACACTAGCCCCTGGAGCCACTCCCCCCCCTTATAAAAGGCATGCAGCGGCGGCCATTACGCTCACTCATGTGCCTGCGTTAGTGAGAGTAGGGCGAGCTGCTGCAGACTGTCTCTCATAGGGAAAGATTAGTTAGGCTTAGCTTGTTCCTGGCTGCATACCTGTTCTGTTAAGTGAACCTGCCACTGCATACCTGTTCTGTGAACCCACCACTGCATACCTGTTCTGTGAACCCACCACTGCATACCTGTTCTGTGAACCCACCACTGCATACCTGTTCTGTGAACCCACCACTGCATACCTGTACTGTGAACCCACCACTGCATACCTGTTCTGTGAACCCACCACTGCATACCTGTTCAGTGAACCTGCCACTGCATACCTGTTCTGAGAACCCACCACTGCATACCTGTACTGTGAACCCACCACTGCATACCTGTTCTGTGAACCCACCACTGCACACCTGTTCTGTGAACCCACCACTGCATACCTGTTCAGTGAACCTGCCACTGCATACCTGTTCTGTAAACCCACCACTGCATACCTGTTCTGTGAACCCGCCACTGTATACCTGTTCTGTTCAGTGAACCCGCCACTGTATACCTGTTCAGTGAACCTGCCACTGCATACCTGTTCTGTGAACCCGCCACTGCTTACCTGTTGTGTTCAGTGAACCCGCCACTGTATACCTGTTCAGTGAACCTGCCACTGCATACCTGTTCTGTGAACCCACCACTGTATTCCTGTTCAGTGAACCCGCCACTGCCGTCACTACACAAACAGCTGTTTGCGGTGCGTTACACAGTGAGTTTGGTGTGTCAGTGTGAAGCAGTACCTTAATTACACTACCTGATTGATGTATACACATGCAAGATGTTTTAAAGCACTTTAGGCCTGTCATTTAGCATTCAATGTGATTTCTGCCCTTAAAACGCTGCTTTGCGTCAAATCCAGATTTTTCCCGGGGACTTTTGGCGTGTATCCCACTCCGCCATGCCCCCCTCCAGGTGTTAGACCCCTTGAAACATCTTTTACATCACTTTTGTGGCCAGCATAATTTTTTTTTTTCAAAGTTCGCATCCCCATTGAAGTCTATTGCGGTTCGCGAACTTTAACGCAAACCGAACCTTCCGCGGAAGTTCGCGAACCTAAAATCGGAGGTTCGGCCCAACTCTACTCCTCAGATTGTATTTCATTCTCTGGTGATATTGCCCGGGTCTCCGGAATCCTTTTGTGCCCCTTTGCTGTCCTGCCTCTCCTGACGCGCCCCCTCTGGCAGTGGGAGCGCGGGCTTCTTGAAAATCCTGCGGGGTGGAATGATCCGAGTCATCCGTCATGGAGTCTGAGTTGTCTGACTCTCTATGATCCCTAGATGCGGCTCCTTTCCCCCTGTGTGGTCTCCAGGGCCGGCCCTAGACTTTTTGCCGCCTGAGGCAAATTTTTTTAAAAAAATTGCCACCGCCGCCCCTCCCCCCCCCCTCGGGGGGGGGGGCCGCTCTGGGGGGCCGCCGAGCTGGAGGGGTAGCTGGCAGGACGGGGGTATTGGGCCAGCGGCGGGGAGGGGGGTCGGACCCCCCCCCTCCCTCGCCTGGGTCCCCCGTCCTCCGCTCCCCTCCAGCCTAAATAGACGCAGCCGTAAATGTAAGAGGCACGGGCGGGGAGGACACTCACCTCTTCCCAGCATGCGCTCCACTGACATCACTTCCTGCAGCGTTGCAGGAAGTGATGTCAGTGGAGCGCACGCTGGAGCGAGGAGGAGGTGAGTGTCTCCCCGCCCGTGCCTCTTACATATACGGCTGCGTCTATTTAGGCTGGAGGGGAGCGGAGGACGGGGGACCCAGGCGAGGGAGGGGGGGGTCCGACCCCCCTCCCCGCCGCTGGCCCAATACCCCCGTCCTGCCAGCTACCCCTCCAGCTCGGCGGGCCGGCTCCCCGCACCCACGGACGGGCGGGTGCCGCCCCTGGAAATTTGCCGCCTGAGGCAAAAGTTTCACCCCGCCTCATGAGCGGGCCGGCCTTGGTGGTCTCCCTCTGTACCTTCCTCCTCCACGTCCTGTTTGCTGCCTTCTGACCGGAACTCCTCCCCGTGCTCCAGATCCTCGTCCGTACGGGTACTGTGGCGGGCGGGAACCTTCAAAGTAGTTCCTCTTTCCTTCAGGCTTGTGTTCAGCAGGCAACGTCGGTACATGTCCTCTCAGCTTGCGGCGTTCATCCTTCCAGGAATATACACGATCACAGGTATAGTCGTCCAAATCCCTTTTTATTTTTTGTTGTTTCCTAGCTGTGATCACTTTTTTCTCCTCAGCGATGTCTGCCTCTATCTCCTCCATAGTTTCCTGGTACTCGTCGGAATCGATGTAAGCTTTAAGGTTCTCCTCAGCTGCGTTTAAATCACTCTTCAGCTTGCTCAAATGGACCTGCAAACACTGGATTGTGATTACCATAACATCGATGCTGCATTTGTTTAATATTTCGAAAAAACGTTGTATGAACACTGCATCGTAATTGAGTAGAGTAGAACGCAAGTTGACTCTGTACCCTCGTGGAATCCTCCTGTTTTTGACGTAGTCAGCTAGAAAGATCTGATGCATAGAGTACTTGAGCTCTTTATGTTTGAGGTCATAGATGGAGTTCTTGATGCTGTCAGTATTGATGCTGGGCTCTTCCTGATCTGAGTCCATGCTAGCAACCATGACGAGTATGCGTTGTATCTCATCCTCTGCAAACGCAAACGTGAGGACTTGCAACGTATTAGGTTCTGCATTCATATTAGGTGTATCGACACGGATGTCTCCGTTTCCACTGCTTTCCATGGTTGAGCAATCAAACAATGTCCAATCCAATAGTGGAGTGAGAAAACAGGTTAGCGCTATTGACAGAGCAACGCTGTTGAGGAGAAACAACCGACCCAGTGAACGCAAGGGGGTCCCCTTTGTGATGGGTTTGGGTAAAAACACGGCAAGGATAAAAAATGTTGTACGCAAATTCTGGCCATTATTAAGCGCAGATAGAGAGATTGGAACATTATTTCAGAATGAGCCGGTTTTCTCCTTGAGACGGGGGGAAACTAGCCAAGATTACGTGAGAAAGGTGGGTGATATATGGCCTCAAATGTCCGTGTGGCCTCATGTATGTAGGGGAAACGACTAGAATGGTAAAAAAGCGGATACAAGAACATAAAAGGGATATCACCAGGTTTGCTAAAGGGGAAAGTGAATATGAAACATCAGTGTCAAGACACTTTAAGGAAAAGGGCCACAATGCAGCACAATTAAAATGGTGTGTGTTGGAAGCTATGCAAATGTCAGAAGAGGGGGGGGACTTGGAGAAAAGGCTAAAAAGGAAAGAATCCAAGTGGATCCATGACCTGGACGTTGTTCATCCAAGAGGCATGAATGAGAGGCTGCCATTGAAATGCTTTTCCCCCTTCCCCTGCCAGAGCGGAGCGATATGTGTGACAGCTGTGTCCCCACCTGAGTGCCCCCTCGGCATATACAGAGTGGTGCAGAGTGGAGTGTGCTTGTTTAACTCACCAGTTCGTGCAACAGGAATTTATATTTATTTTGCCTGTCACAGTCTCATTTTTATGATGCCATCTAGTGGCTTATTACATGCACCACTGCAGGGGTCATGGAGATGAGACTGCGATAGAAAAGCTAAAGAGGAGTCCCTGTGGCACATAGTTGTCAGGGGCACTGGGGTGGGGACACAGTTGTTACTTACACATACCGCTGCTACACTCTGGTGGTGGTAGTGAGGATTGCAGGCTGTGTTTAATAATACTGGTACTCATTTTCTTTATTAGCTGTCTTATAGGACGGATTTCTGTATTTAACTGAACTTATCCTTGTTGATCACATTATCCTTGCAAGGTTTTAACCACTTCACCACTGAGGGGTTTTACCCCCTGACCACCAGAGCAATTTTCACCTTTCAGAGCTCCTTCCATTCATTTGTCTATAACTTTATCATTACTTATCACAATGAAATGAACTATATCTTGTTTTTTCCGCCACCAATTAGGCTTTCTTTAGGTGGGACATTATGCCAAGAATTATTTTATTCTAAATGTGTTTTAATGGGAAAATAGGAAAAATGTGGGAAAAAATGTATTATTTTTCAGTTTTCGGCCATTATAGTTTTTAAATAATGCATGCTACTGTAATTAAAACCCATGAAATGTATTTGCCCTTTTGTCCTGGTTATAAAACCGTTTAAATTATGTCCCTATCACAATGTTTGGTGCCAATATTTTATTTGGAAATAAAGGTGCATTTTTTTCAGTTTAGCGTCCATCCCTAATTACAAGCCCATAGTTTATAAAGTAACAGTGTTGTACCCTCCTGACATAAATATTTAAAAAGTTCAGTCCCTAAGGTAACTATTTATGTATTTTTTTTAATTGTAAATTTTTTTATTTTTTTTATTACAAAAAAAAAAATGGGGAGTGTGGGAGGTAATGAGTTAATTTTTTGTGTAAAACTAATTCATTTGTATGTGAAAAATGTTTAGGGTGTAGTTTTACTATTTGGCCACAAGATGGCACCAGTAACTTTTTGTTTAATGCGACCTCCAAGCGTCCTTCCAGGCGCTTGGAGGAAGTAGTAGGAGGCTGGGTAAGTGTTTATTTTTTCACAATAATCGCGCTGCTTAGCGGAAAAGCAGCGGATCATTGCGGGGCTTAGATCAATGAACGGGAATGGATTTTCCCGTTCATTGATCTCCGGACGAGCGGGAATGCGCGCTAGAGCGAGCGGGAGCGCGGGCAGCGGCGGGAGCGCGGAAAGTACGGATTTCTCCGTCCCTGGGGGTTAAAGGATGGAAAAAGGGACGGAGAAATTCGTACGGGCGGGGGTAAAGTGGTTAAATAAAGTATGCCTCTGTGCAAGAACTCTAGCAGGCTTATAATATACTGTGGTTTGTCTCTGTTCTGTATCTCGTAAGACCTAGCCCTCCATGTCCACACACAAGTATGGAGGAGAGAGGTCAAAGCTAGCTCATTACCTCTAATGCTGGGAATACATGATGAGGTTTTTTGACAGATTTACTTTTAGATCGTTTGTCCGATTATTTTTCTGATTGATTTCTATCCACTTCTATGAGAAAATCGATCAGAAAAATGATCAAAATCAGATTGGACCTGTTGAAAATTATTTATCGAGCCATCTATCTGCTGAAAAAACTCATTATATATATTGCCAGCATAAGGGTATCTCTGCTTAGATGCCAAGGGTACAAACATTTGCCAACTTTTTCAATGATTTTATTGCAATTCACATATTTCTAACACATTCCTAGTCAGTAAATATGTGAAAAAACACTGAATTTAAATAGGTGAATAATGTAAATGTACTCACTCATCTTGACCTCTTTTTTAGCCATACGATTTGCTGCTATGGCCTTGGTTTATGTCTCTTGTTATGTGCTGCTGTATATTAAAGTCGGGGTATGTCAGGTTCTAATCTACTGGTTTATTTCTCTGTGTAATTTCTCTTGTCCCAGGAAAGCACACTTTGATGACACAAAAGAAATGTCTGGCTGTGTTTATTTACTTTTTTAATGTCACCTCAGTGTTCTCTGTTCTATATAGAATGGCTAAAACACTTTATGCTTGTTATAGAGAGCTACAGAGCCATATAAAACTTAACTTTTAATAAATAATTAAAACTTCAGGTATGGCGTGTATTGCCTATGTGGTTTAATTAACATGTGAGATAAGAGGTAGAAATATGACAGAACACTCTAGTAGGATTGGTATAGCCTCAGTATCAGCAGGATGTCTACTCCTTTAAAGTGTACCCAAATTAAAAATACAAGATTTCAGAAATAAAATCTATTTTCTAAATTATAATAATAAATATCAGCCTTTTTCAGCTGCATGATGACAAATATAAAATATTTTACATTTATTGGAGGAACCCCTCCCTTCCTTTCAAATTGCCGGGACAAAATCCGGCAAACTGGTGGAGTAGCAATGGAGAAATTGCTAATGGCTGCCCCCAGTATAACCCTAGTTATGAAAAGAGAAGGGTGAAAAGCATGCACTGAAATGCTCATAGGTTTGAAGGAGTGTTTATTTATCTTTGTATGTGTCAGAGTGGTGCAACTAAATATTTTTAATAAAAAAAAAATGTTTGGTTAGGGTCCGCTTTAAATCACATAAATGCATATTCATACACAACACCACCCGGTTTAGCTTTTATATATGTACATTATATATACTCAGTGCAGAATCCAAAAGCAGAAGACGAGTCTTCAAAAAAGAATAAGAGCAGGCAAATCTCCACCACAATAAATATTGGGGTCACGGCACAGCTCTGCAATCATGGATACCCAGAAAGAGGAAAGAGGCTTACCAGCTGGTGACTACCCACATTATAAGGTTGTATCAACGGTTTGGTAGGACATCGAGACGCAACAGTCCATCCAGGATCAACCTATTCAGCAATGATTCAGCCCATGAATGGATATCAGTAAACATCATAAAAGCAAAAACAAATGGCAACTCTAAGGCCCCATTTACACTTGCGTTTTGGCAAGTAAACGGACCGGATCCTGATCGCATCCTGATCGGATCCTGACCTGATCCTGATCAGAACCGTACGGTTCCGATCCGGATCCGGTCCGTTTGTATCAGGCATGCATCAGGCTGCCATCCGGATCCGTGGGCAAAAAATAGTTAAATATAAATAAAAAAATGTTCGGGTCAGCAGAAGGTGCACCTGGTGCACATGTACAATCAGGTTCCTCCGCTGTAGGCATCACCTCCACCTCCGACATTCTGCCAAACAGCTCCAGCACGTCTGTCACTGCTGCTCCACTCCAGACATGCTTGGCCCATGTGTCCCCATCCGAAATGGCCGCTTGGATACGCATAGGAAGTGGGGTAGAACGTCAGGTTTTTGTAGGCAGTGTGTTCTGTGCCTTCCGTTTCCCATTGGTTTCTGTGTTCCTGATGGTGCTGTCAGGCTCAGGTCAGGCTCCGGTCAGGATGCGTGGGCCGGAGATCCGGACACAAAAATAGCGCATGTTGGAAAAGAGTCCGGAGTCCGGATCCGGTCCGGCTCCGTACTGTACGGAACGTACGTTTGTGAACGTCCGCATAGCCTTTGCATTGCTATGCGGAACGTACGTTCCGTTTGTACAGTATGCGGTCCAGATCAGATCCGGAAAATCCGGATAGCGAATGCTAATGTGAACCGGGCCTAAGTGTAAACCAATTAATATAGAGTTTTCATAGTAAAAACATAAAACTTAAAAAAAGCATAAAAGCAAAACTAACATATGGGGACCATGCAATGGGAACCCCGAGAAAGTTGCATGCGTGTATGGGTCAGCAGTATAGGACAGTATAAAGGGGGCCCCCTGGCTTGTATATATGGCCGTGAGGCTATGCTACATAGATAACATGATGGATTTTAATTGTATGATTTGCACAATTTGCACTACTGCACTTTGGTTGTCCTCCGATGAAGCTTCAGGAAGTTATGGGGGTGAAACATGTCAGGCTAAGTGGAGGGTGGTGTTGTGTATAACAAGCATAAATAGGGTTTTGTATGTGTTCAGCATAGTGTTTACTATTTAGAATGGCTCTCAGAGATTTAAATGTATCTACCCGTTCAATCTATGAATTTTGGCACTTTATCTGGTGCTGCATGATGTTAGCAATGTTAATATGTATACAATATGTAAAAGTGCCAAAGTCCTTTTCACGTAGAAAAGTTCCTCCTTCTTCAAGTCAATTGCTAGTGACTCAAAGTAAATTTAGCAGTCACTTGGTCGTCCTCTGTATAATTAATGCATCCCTTCATCAAAGCATACTAACCTCAACATTGCTTCACTTAGTGCAACCGTATACACTAACTTCATACAACACTTGGAACATATTGGTCTACGCACATTTCGTTTTAGCAATAATAGGTGAAAAAGGTTTATTACACATATAGAACTCACAGACTTGCTCTTCAACAAGAGCTAAACACAGTATTATGTTAAAATAGTTTTCTGCGCAGAAAGTGTTTAAAAACCACAAGGGGCCATCATTTTCTAGATGTTAGTCAGGCTACACTTGCTTACAGAGATGGCGATCATCCAGATTCAAAACGTCTCTGTAGTCAAGCATCCACCTCCTGCCACTGCTATCACACAGAAATGCTGATACACTCACACAGCAGCTGCCTCCCTGCTAGCAGGGACGAAGTCCGTGTAGCTAATACATGCATGTACAGTTGGCCGGCATAATAGGTATAAGTTCATCCATTTCGCCATATCCAGCATAAAGCAAGCTTAACTATTTGACATTCCTGGACGTGAGTTTCACGTCCAGGAAGCCATGTGCGCTCCTGCGCGTCCACGCGGCCGATCGCGCGCGTGCACGCACGCTCCCGGCCGGCGGTTTGTTAGCCAGTGAATCAGTGAATCGGGCAACGGTGCCCGATCACTGATTCCTCTCCCCCGCAGAAAAAGCGACAGCTTCTCTCGGAAGCTACGCTTTTTCTGCTTCCTATGTCGCTCTAAGCGTACGTGGTATGCTTAGAGTGACGTCACTGTAAACAACTCATGGCTGCCATCTTGTGGCCAAAAAGTAAACTACATCTAAATGTTAAATAAAAATAAAAATACACATATTTACAAAAAAAAAATACAATTTCAATCCCACCCTCCCAAAAATACCCACATAAAATGTTTAATTAAAAAAAACAAAAAAACATTACAATAAAAAAAAAAAAAAGCACAAATATTTACCTAAGGGTCTAAACTTTTTAAATATCTATGTAAAGATGAAATATTTCTTTTTTTTTTATTATAAGCTTGTAAATAGTGATGAATGCAAAACGGAAAAAATGCACTTTTATTTCCAAATAAAATATTGTCGCCATACATTGTGATAGGGACATAATTTAAATGGTGTAATAACCGGGACAAATGGGCATATACAATACGTGGGTTTTAATTATGGAGGCATGTATTATTTTAAAACTATAATTGCCGAAAAGTGAGAAATAATGATTTGTTTCCGTTTTTTTCTTATTCTTCCTTTTAAAATGCATTTACAGTAAAGTGGCTCTTAGTAAAATGTACCCCCAAAGAAAGCCTAATTGGTGGCGGAAAAAACAAGATATAGATCAGTTCATTGTGATAAGTAGTAATAAAGTTATAGGCTAATGAATGGGAGGTGAACATTGTTCGGATGCATGAAGCGAAAAACGACTGAATGCGAACTGGTTAAGAGACTTAGCAGCGGAGCAAAAAGCAATTCAACAAATTATGCAACTTATGGCAGTCATTGATCCAACAATATACTTGCAGCTTCATACTTCCAAGTTTCAAATCATCCAATTAGCCATGTCCAGCATTAAGCAAGCTTAGAAGTTCAGCAGAAAGGCATAAAATAGCTCAGCAAACTGTGCAGCATGATACAGTTATTAATTCACCAATATACTTGCAGCTTCCTGTTTTCAGGTATGCACTTTACCCCATAGGTCTCTCCCTTTGCGATGAGCAGGCAGCGTTTAAACTTCCAAGCTTGCTTAATGCTGGACATGGCTAATTGGATGAATTGAAACTTGGAAGTATGAAGCTGCAAGTACCGTATTTTTCGGACTATAAGACGCACTTTTTCTCCCTCAAAAGTGGGGGGGGGGGGGGAAGTAGGGTGCGTCTTATAGTGCGAATACTACAAGCAATGCCCGCCTCCAGTGCTAGTGATACTTGCCCCATCCTAACCGCTGCTGCTGCTAATACAAGCCGGTCCACGCTTGTGGTCCCGCCTCTGCTAACATGCCTCCATCGATGCCCGCTGTCCCCGCTGCTGCCGGTGATCAATGCCTATCTACGCAGGTAGTCCCACCACTGTTAGCATACCTCCATCCATGCCCGCTGTCCCCGCTGCTGCCGGTGATGATTGCCTAACCACGCTGGTGGTCCCGCCGCTGTTAGCATGCCTCCATCCATGCCCGCTGTCCCAGCTGCTGCCGGTGATCAATGCCTATCTACGCAGGTAGTCCCACCACTGTTAGCATACCTCCATCCATGCCCGCTGTCCCCGCTGCTGCCGGTGATGATTGCCTAACCACGCTGGTGGTCCCGCCGCTGTTAGCATGCCTCCATCCATGCCCGCTGTCCCCGCTGCTGCCGGTGATCAATGCCTATCTACGCAGGTAGTCCCACCACTGTTAGCATACCTCCATCCATGCCCGCTGTCCCCGC
Organism: Hyperolius riggenbachi; assembly: GCF_040937935.1. Classification (NCBI taxonomy): domain Eukaryota; kingdom Metazoa; phylum Chordata; class Amphibia; order Anura; family Hyperoliidae; genus Hyperolius; species Hyperolius riggenbachi. The sequence continues at coordinate 489,067,503 of NC_090647.1, forward strand.
TGCTGCCGGTGATGATTGCCTAACCACGCTGGTGGTCCCGCCGCTGATAGCATGCCTCCATCCATGCCCGCTGTCCCCGCTGCTGCCGGTGATGATTGCCTATCCACGCTGGTGGTCCCGCCGCTGTTAGCATGCCTCCATCCATGCCCGCTGTTTCCGCTGCTGCCGGTGATGATTGCCTATCCACGCTGGTGGTCCCGCCGCTGTTAGAATGCCCCGTTCATGCTCGTTGCCCCTCGCTGCTGCTAGCAATACGAGCCTGTCCATGCCGGTGATCCCTGCAGCTTCTGGCAATGTCCTCATCCATGCCCGCTGTCCCCACGCGGCAAGTGCAGGGATGACAGTGAAGCTGAAGCCCTCAAAGGTCCGTCTGGAGCGCAGTGTTTTCCCGTCTTCCAGATTGTATGGTCATTTGCATACTGTACAGCGTGACCCCGGCGCACATGGGGGTCACACAGTAACAGTGCGCAAGTGACCATACAATCTGGAAGAAGTAATGTGAGCGCTCCAGACGAACGGTTGAGGGATTCAGCTACACTTTTATCTCTGCAGTTACCGTGCATGGACAGGGCATTGCTAGAAGCTGCGGGGATCAGGCTTGTATTGCTAGCAGCAGCGAGGGGCAACGAGCATGGACAGGGCATTGCCAGAAGCCGTGGGGACCACCAGCATGGCCAGGCTCGTATTACCAGCAGCAGCGGGGACAGCGGGAATGGACAGGGGAATTGCCAGCAGCCAAGGGGGCCACCAGCATGGACAGGTTTGTATTACCAGCTGTGGTGGGGACGAGCATGCATGGGGGCATGCTAGCAGTGGCAGGGACCACCATGGCATACATTGCTAGCTTGGACAGTTACATGGATTGCTAGCATAGACAAATCCTAGCTCACAGCACAGTGAGCTTTACATAATGATGTATTAATTTGAGTGTTGATTATTGTATTATTAATTGTAGAACAACATTTTGTATTGCACCTTTTAATGCTGTGGTTTACAGCCATAGCACCTTATTGGTTAAAATAAATTGCATGTTGCACTTTAATGATTTAATCGATTATGGTAGTTTGCACAGTGAGCCTTAGGCCTTGGTTGTAAATTGTGCCTGCAGTTTCCTGCCTGACTTACCTGCAACCATTTGCCATAACATCTAGCCATGTGAATAAGAAGTGGGCAACAGGGCTTAGTGTAGCTTAGCTAGAGACAGTTTGAGGGGAAAAGGTCCATAAGACGCTCCTGCACCACAGACGCACCAGGTTTAGCATATATATATTTATAGTCCGAAAAATACGGTATATTGTTGGATCAATGACTGCCATAAGTTGCATAATTTGTTGAATTGCTTTTTGCTCCGCTGCTAAGTCTCTTAAGCTTGCTTTATGCTGGATATGGCGAAATGGATGAACTTATACCTGTTATGCCGGCCAACTGTACATGCATGTATTAGCTACACGGACTTCGTCCCTGCTAGCAGGGAGGCAGCTGCTGTGTGAGTGTATCAGCATTTCTGTGTGATTGCAGTGGCAGGAGGTGGATGCTTGACTACAGAAACGTTTTGAATCTGGATGATCGCCGTCTCTGTAAGCAAGTGTAGCCTGACTAACATCTAGAAAATGATGGCCCCTTGTGGTTTTTAAACACTCTCTGCGCAGAAAACTATTTTAACATAATACTGTGTTTAGCTCTTGTTGAAGAGCAAGTCTGTGAGTTCTATATGTGTAATAAACCTTTTTTACCTATTATTGCTAAAACGAAAAGTGCGTAGACCAATATGTTTCAAGTGTTGTATGGAATTGCTAGTGACTGCCTGCAGCCTCTAGGAAAACAGTTGTGACTAGACACCATTTGAAGTGACCTGATACAGCATCCCTTGACAACAAGTCACAGCACAACCTTCTGCCACATGTTTGACTGACCCACTTATACCTAACACTAACCTCTGCAATTCCTACTCTTGGCCTACACACAAGTCAACCATTGTTTTTAGATAAAAGTTGGGGATCGGCCTATATTCGGCTTGGCCAGTACTGGAGTATATATGATATGTTTTTCTTTCTCCAATATATTTTTGCAAATATTCTGATTTGTGCGGAAATTGTGGAATTTACATAGTTACATAGTTACATAGTTATTTTGGTTGAAAAAAGACATACATCCGTCGAGTTCAACCAGTACAAAGTACAACTCCAGCCTGCTCCCTCACATATCCCTGTTGATCCAGAGGAAGGCGAAAAAACCATTACAAGGCATGGTCCAATTAGCACCAAAAGGGAAAAATTCCTTCCCGACTCCAGATGGCAATCAAATAAAATCCCTGAATCAACATCATTAGGCATTACCTAGTAATTGTAGCCATGGATGTCTTTCAACGCAAGGAAAGCATCTAAGCTCCCTTTAAATGCAGGTATAGAGTTTGCCATAACGACTTCCTGTGGCAATGCATTCCACATCTTAATCACTCTTACTGTAAAGAACCCTTTCCTAAATAAATGGCTAAAACGTTTTTCCTCCATGCGCAGATCATGTCCTCTAGTCCTTTGAGAAGGCCTACGGACAAAAAGCTCATCCGCCAAGGTATTATATTGCCCTCTGATGTATTTATACATGTTAATTAGATCTCCTCTAAGAAGTCTTTTCTCTAGACTAAATAAACGCAGTTTATCTAACCTTTCTTGGTAAGCGAGACCTTCCATCCTACGTATCAATTTTGTTGCTCGTCTCTGCACCTGCTCTAAAACTGCAATATCTTTTTTGTAATGTGGTGCCCAGAACTGAATTCCATATTCCAGATGTGGCCTTACTAGAGAGTTAAACAGGGGCAATATTATGCTAGCATCTCGAGTTTTTATTTCCCTTTTAATGCATACCAAAATTTTGTTAGCTTTAGCTGCAGCGGCTTGGCATTGAGTACGATTATTTAACTTGTTGTCGATGAGTACTCCTTAGTCCTTCTCCAAGTTTGATGTCCCCAACTGTATCCCATTTATTTTGTATGGTGCTAGACCATTGGTACGACCAAAATGCATGACTTTACATTTGTCAACATTGAATTTCATCTGCCATGTATGTGCCCATATAGCCATCCTACTTAGATCCTGTTGCAATATGACACTATCTTCCTGAGAGTTGATGATTCTGCACAATTTTGTATCATCTGCAAAAATAGCAACATTGCTCACTACTGCATCTACTAGGTCATTAATAAATAAATTGAAGAGCACTGCAATTTAGACAATTAACGCTGCATTGTGTTAGAAAAAGATACTGTTGTACTTACTGAATATGTAATGTCATAGCGGAAATTTCCTGGTGTGAATGCTATGCTTTATGCTTATTTATTTTTAAAGTTAATCAGTAGTATTTTAAGAAAAGACATCAAACAAGTGACAGCGCTCCAGGCTGCAAACTGAAATGTAAGCCAACAGAGGGACGCAGAGCCCCACTGGGGCTAAATACATGCCTTGAATGCAAATCAGATGCAAAATTATGTACTAATTCCTAATCTAAAATTTGAATGCAGGTTGAAGCACATGAATGCAGCTAGCCAAAAAGTATACTTACATTAATTTTGTACAGCAGGAGAAATCGGCAGCGCTTTCAGACAGAGGCTGTACCTAGTGTTGGGCGAACATCTAGATGTTCGGGTTCGGGCCGAACAGGCCGAACATGGCCGCGATGTTCGGGTGTTCGACCCGAACTCCGAACATAATGGAAGTCAATGGGGACCCGAACTTTTGTGGTTTGTAAAGCCTCCTTACATGCTACATACCCCAAATTTACAGGGTATGTGCACCTTGGGAGTGGGTACAAGAGGAAAAAAAATTTAGCAAAAAGAGCTTATAGTTTTTGAGAAAATCGATTTTAAAGTTTCAAAGGGAAAACTGTCTTTTAAATGCGGGAAATGTCTGTTTTCTTTGCACAGGTAACATGCTTTTTGTCGGCATGCAGTCATAAATGTAATACATATAAGAGGTTCCAGGAAAAGGGACCGGTAATGCTAACCCAGCAGCAGCACACGTGATGGAACAGGAGGAGGGTGGCGCAGGAGGAGAAGGCCACGCTTTGAGACACAACAACCCAGGCCTTGCATGAGGACAAGAAGCGTGCGGATAGCATGCTTTGTACCACCATGCAGTCATAAATGTAATAAAGATAAGTGGTTCAATAAACAGGGACCACGCGGCAACGCTAACCCAGCAGCAGCACACGTGATGGAACAGGAGGAGGCGCAGGAGGAGAAGGCCACGCTTTGTGAGACACAACAACCCAGGCCTTGCATGAGGACAAAAAGCGTGCGGATAGCATGCTTTGTACCGCCATGTAGTCATAAATGTAATAAAGATAAGAGGTTCCATAAACAGGGACCGGCAACGGTAACCCAGCAGCAGCAGCAGCAGCAGCAGCACACGTGATGGAACAGGAGGAGGCGCAGGAGGAGAAGGCCACGCTTTGTGAGACACAACAACCCAGGCCTTGCATGAGGACAAAAAGCGTGCGGATAGCATGCTTTGTACCGCCATGTAGTCATAAATGTAATAAAGATAAGAGGTTCCATAAACAGGGACCGGCAACGGTAACCCAGCAGCAGCAGCAGCAGCAGCAGCACACGTGATGGAACAGGAGGAGGCGCAGGAGGAGAAGGCCACGCTTTGTGAGACACAACAACCCAGGCCTTGCATGAGGACAAAAAGCGTGCGGATAGCATGCTTTGTACCGCCATGTAGTCATAAATGTAATAAAGATAAGAGGTTCCATAAACAGGGACCGGCAACGGTAACCCAGCAGCAGCAGCAGCAGCAGCAGCACACGTGATGGAACAGGAGGAGGCGCAGGAGGAGAAGGCCACGCTTTGTGAGACACAACAACCCAGGCCTTGCATGAGGACAAAAAGCGTGCGGATATAGCAGCAATGCTTTTTGCCGCCATGCAGTCATAAATGTAATACAGATGAGAGGTTCAATAAACAGGGACCGGAAACGCTAAACCATCCCAGATGTTCATCGGTCATGTTACTTGGTTGGGGTCCAGGAGTGTTGCGTAGTCGTTTCCAATCCAGGATTGATTCATTTTAATTTGAGTCAGACGGTCTGCATTTTCTGTGGAGAGGCGGATACGCCGATCTGTGATGATGCCTCCGGCAGCACTGAAACAGCGTTCCGACATAACGCTGGCTGCCGGGCAAGCCAGCACCTCTATTGTGTACATTGCCAGTTCGTGCCAGGTGTCTAGCTTCATGCCCGGTTTCAGGTCCAGCGGTGCCAGCCACAAATCCGTCTGTTCCTTTATTCCCCTCCAAATTTCCTCCCCTGTGTGCTGCTTATCCCCAAGGCAGATCAGCTTCAGCAACGCTTGCTGACGCATGCCAACAGCTGTGCTGCACTGCTTCCACGATCCTACTGCTGCTGGTGCTGGGTTAGCATTTCCGGATGAGGTACAGCTTTGAGATGCGTTGGAGGAGAAGGAGTCAGAGAGGTAGGTGCTGCTGTTGTTATCCAGCTGTTTGCGGCGTGGGCAACACCCGCGCCGTAGCAGGTGAGGAATCGCTGCCAGGCTCCACAAGGTTCACCCAGTGCGCGGTAAGGGAGATGTATCGACCCTGGCCGAACGCACTCGTCCAGGTGTCAGTGGTGAGGTGAACCTTGCAGGCAACGGCATTCTTCAAGCTTCGGGTTATTTAGCTGACCACGTGCTCATGCAACTCAGGCACTGCAGAGCGCGCAAAGTGGTAGCGGCTGGGAACCACGTAACGTGGGATGGCCACTGACATCATGCCCTTGAAGCTGTTTGTCTCCACCACTCGATATGGCAGCATTTCGCAGGCCAGAAGCTTGGCTATGCTGGCTGGCTGTTACTGCCACGGCCCGGGGGTCATTTGCTGGCAATTTCCTCTTGTGCTCAAACATCTCAGAGACAGACAACTCAACCGTAGCGCTGCACACCGAAGGGCTGTTGGTTGTTGTGTTTGATGAACACTGGGAGACCTCAAGAGCACTAGTCCGGAAAGTGACAGTGTCAGCATCGTCTGATGTTTGTGAATGTTGTGAACCACGCAATGGCTGGGCTACTGCTGCTGCTGAGGCGGGTCTGGTGGTGAGTCTGGTGAACCCAAGGGAGGCAGTGTTGCTGGTGGTACCCTGTCCTGCCGCGTTTGCCCACAGAGTGGGATGTTTGGATAGAATGTGGCGGCTCATGCTGGTGGTGGAGAGGTTGTTAATACTTTTCCCCCTGCTCAGGCGGGTCTTGCACACCTTGCAAATCGCCATGGTAACATCCTCAGTGCAGTCTTCAAAGAAAGCCCAGACTTTAACTGGCTGAGGACTCGGACCTCGTGCGTGATGTGCTGGTGCTGCTTAACCCACTGCTGGACGCTTGAGAGGTCATCCAAGTAATTATCTGGTCCTGTTCTTTTGGATCTGTGAGGGTTGTTGTCCTGGACAACATGGGCAGTATTGAGTGGGTTTTCTTGGGTGCTCCCCTGTGGCCTGTACGTGAACCGTCAGGGGAAACACCTCTTCCCTTGCCCCTCCCTCTTTCACCGGATTTCTTCCTCATTTCACTTATCCTTAAAGTACACGCTGACTGGCAGCAGTACAGTGGCAGTACAGAAATGCTATACAGTGGTGGGTGAGCGGTGTACCACTATTGTCAGCAGTGACACAGAGCACAATGCTATACAGTGGCGGGTGAGCGGTGTACTACTGTTCCCAGCAGACACAGAGTGGAAGTAAACACAATGCTATATAGTGTGGCTGAGCCGTGTACACAGAGTGGCATTAAACACAATGCTATATAGTCTGCTATATAGTCACCCCGAACAGGGTGATGTTCTGCAGAACCCGAACAGTGGCAAACACTGTTCGCCCAACACTACTGGGAGGGAACGCAGATTTTAGTACCTAAACACACGATACAACATGTTTTCCGGGGTCGGACTCTGAGGCACATACAGATGGTCCCGATCATCATCCTCATCATACAACTCTTCTCCTGAGTCTGACCCACCCACCACCTCTGCCACCCCAACATCCCCAGACACAGACCCCTCATCGTCCTCAACATTAACTTGGGATGCTGGCCTGAGCCAGACCTCCTCCTCCACATCAGGCCCCATCATCTCCTCAATGGCAGCCCTCATTAATCGCTCTGGCGACGGACTGATGGACACAACGTTCTCCTCCGGGGAGGGCTGCTGCTGACCACTGGCTGCTGGGGTGGATGTTATAGCTTGCGTGGGGCGTTGGCTGTTGCTGTTGTTGGGAGTGCTGCTCACAGCGGAGGTCTCTGGGGAACTCATGTTGAGCTCATATAGTGGTTGACGGTGAGTGGAGTATTACTGATCCCAGCAATATACACACTGACTGGCAGAGTACGCAATGCTATATAGTGTGGCTGAGCGGTGTACACAGAGTGGCAGTAAACACAATGCTATATAGTCTGGCTGAGCGAGCGGTGTACTACTGTTCCCAGCAGAATCAGAGTGGCAGTAAACAATGGTATATAGTCTGGCTGAGCGGTGTACACAGAGTGTCAGTAAACAATGGTATATAGTCTGGCTGAGCGAGCGGTGTACTACTGTTCCCAGCAGAATCAGAGTGGCAGTAAACAATGGTATATAGTCTGGCTGAGCGGTGTACACAGAGTGTCAGTAAACAATGGTATATAGTCTGGCTGAGCGGTGTACACAGAGTGGCAGTAAACACAATGCTATATACTCTGGCTGAGCGAGCGGTGTACTACTGTTCCCAGCAGACACAGAACAGTAAACAGAATGCTATATAGTGTGGCTGAGCGAGCGGTGTACCACTATTCCCAGCAGACACAGAACAGTAAACAGAATGCTATATAGTGTGGCTGAGCGAGCGGTGTACCACTATTCCCAGCAGACACAGAACAGTGAACAGAATGCTATATAGTGTGGCTGAGCGAGCGGTGTACCACTATTCCCAGCAGACACAGAACAGTGAACAGAATGCTATATAGTGTGGCTGAGCGAGCGGTGTACCACTATTCCCAGCAGACACAGAACAGTAAACAGAATGCTATATAGTGTGGCTGAGCGAGCGGTGTACCACTATTCCCAGCAGACACAGAACAGTAAACAGAATGCTATATAGTGTGGCTGAGCGAGCGGTGTACCACTATTCCAAGCAGACACAGAACAGTGAACAGAATGCTATATAGTGTGGCTGAGCGAGCGGTGTACCACTATTCCCAGCAGACACAGAGTGGCAGTAAACAGAATGCTATATAGTGTGGCTGAGCGAGGTACACAGAGTGGCAGTAAACAGAATGCTATATAGTGTGGCTGAGCAAGCGGTGTACTACTATTCCCAGCAGACACAGAGTGGCAGTAAACAGAATGCTATATAGTGTGGCTGAGCGAGGTACACAGAGTGGCAGTAAACAGAATGCTATATAGTGTGGCTGAGCAAGCGGTGTACTACTGTTCCCAGCAGTGACACAATGACAGGGGGGACCCTGGCTAGCGTGGCTGGAGCACGAACTACCCTGCCTGCCTACCCAAAGCTAAACCCACAGACAAATGGCGGAGATATGACGTGGTTCGGGTATTTATTTACCCGAACCACGTGACAGTTCGGCCAATCAGAGCGCGTTCGGGTCCGAACCACGTGACCCGTTCGGCCAATCACAGCGCTAGCCGAACGTTCGGGGAACGTTCGGCCATGCGCTCTTAGTTCGGCCATATGGCCGAACGGTTTGGCCGAGCACCGTCAGGTGTTCGGCCGAACTCGAACATCACCCGAACAGGGTGATGTTCTGCAGAACCCGAACAGTGGCGAACACTGTTCGCCCAACACTAGCTGTACCCGAATTAACTATTTGAAAAGATGTGCAGCGCTCCACAATATGGACAATATTACACAACAGGCATTCAAAACAGGTACAGCAAATATTAGGAATTAGTACATAATTCAGAAATCAGAAGAAAGGAGAATTAAAATTCTGCGTCTGATCATCTGGTGGCTTCTTCTCAATGTCTCATGTAGGAGTTAGCTAAAAAAAAGTGTTGAAGGAAGTTCCTGAGTATCCAAAAGTAACCGACAAATCACTAGAGTTTAAATGATTGAGAACATTTAATGTGAGGAGTCCTCCAAACCACCAGGAGGTCATTGAGGTATCTCTTATATGATGCAATTTGTTCAGTAAAAGGGTTCATATCACCAAAGATGCAGTGCTCCTCCCACAAACCTTCTCCTTTTCTAGGAATAAAACACCATGTTGCCTCCTAGGATTCTATAAGTACTTGATGCACAGGGTGAAAAGAGTTGCCTATGTTTATCTTGTTGGCCATATCAGCTGGTCTAATCTCTGTCAGAAAAAGTGGGTGTGGTTACTCCTTGTTTGCCTTTGTGAATTGTGTAATTACTAAATGTTTGACCAGGTCTAAAAACAGGTCTTAAACATTACACCAAATCATCAGTAGACTAAAAACCATCTGTAGACTAGTCTAAACTGCTTAGTGAATTGAGGCCATAATATTCCTAACTGTGGAAACAGACAGCTGAGATCTCTGAGAAAACTTTCTGTATCCTTCCCCTAAACCATGATGGTGAACAATCTTTGTCTTCAGGTCATTTGAGAGTTGTTTTGAGACCCCCATGTTGCTACTCTACAGAGAAATTTAAAAGAGGATGGAAATTTACAATTGACCCCCTTTAATGCTCTTTCTTATAATTGGATTCACCTGTGTATGTAGGTCAGGGGTCACTGAGCTATCCAAGCCAATTTGAGTTCCAATAATTAGTTCTAAAGGTTTTAGAATCACGAAAATGGCCACAGTGCCAAAATGTATGCACCCGCCTAATTTTATTTAAACAATTAAAACTTCAACTTGCAATAAACTTCATTTCACTTCTCAAATATCTCTGTGTGTGTCTCCTATATGATATATTTAACTGACATTTTTTTATCGTAACAACCAATGATTTATGCAGGAAAATCATGACCATTAACAAGGTCTCCCAAACTTTCGCATCCCACTGTATGTTTGAAGAAGATACTGCTGTACTTATTGCATATGTAAAGTCTCAGCAGAAAGTCCTTTGTGTGCAAGGTCTGCTTTCTATTTATTTAAAGTGAAGCTTATTATCAGTCGTAATTAGAAAAAAACCTAAGGTAAAAGTTTCTAAATTTGATCTTCTAGTAATAGAAATCAGAAGGAAGGAGAGTTAAAACTATGTGTCTGATGATCTGATCACCTGGTGGCTTCATGAAGGAGTTGAGGTGAAAAGTGCTTTGAGGGTAGGTGCACACTTAAAGAGGAGCTGTTAGGTATAGGGTCTCAGAGAAAATAAACACATATATCAGTAGCTAAAGATTGGCTGTACTTACATTACATATGCATTTCACTGTCCACGTTTGTACTTCACAGAATTTGTATATAGTATATGCAGAGATTGATGCTTCTGACAGCTCATGGCAGGCTCCATGTTTGTCTGTCTCCTATGAAGTCAAATGTGTCGTCATGTCCTGCCTGCTTCCTGATCACAAAAAAGCTCGTACTGAATAACACTAGTGTGCAGTGAATATTAATTAGCCATGTGGCTAGGAACAATAGCCGACTCCTGCAGTGTACTCTGCCCGGAGATTTATCTGTGCTGTGGCTGGACTGAGTTAGAAGCTGCTGAAACTTGATCCTGTCTTCTCCTTAGCAGCCGAGGGGAGGGCCCCAGAATGCTTTGCAGTATGGTATGCGGCTTGCGTCCTCTTGGGTCTAACAGCTTTGCTGATAAGCACACATCAAATGTAAGAGAGATTTTTATCTTCACTATTGCCTTTTTGGCTTCCGTCTAAACTGTTTAACACAGGAGAATAGAGGTTTAAATTAGCTTCTGCAGCCTGACAGTTACTCTTTAAAGCGGACCCAAACCAAACATTTTTTTAAATTCAGAATATTTAGTTGCACCACTCTGACACATACAAAGATAAATAAACACTCCTTCAAGCCTATGAGCATTTCAGTGCATGCTTTTCGCCCTTCTCTTTTCATAACTAGGGTTATACAGGTGGCAGCCATTAGCAATTCCTGCTTTGCCGGACACTATCTACTCCACCAGTTTGCCGGATTCTGTCCCGGCAATATGAAAGGAAGGGAAAGGTTTCTCCAATAAATGTAAAATATTTTATATTTGTCATCATGCAGCTGAAAAAAGGCTGCTATTTATTATTATAATTTAGAAAATAGATTTTATTTCTAAAATCTTGTATTTTTAATTTAGGTCCACTTTGACATAATGTGAAAGGTTACGTTTTATGTTTTTATGTCATGTGCATTTTTTTTGTGGGCTTTATTTTTGTGTGCGATTTTGCTGTGTTTGTGTCAGCGTGTTTTTCACCACGTGTTTTATTGTGTTTGCGTTTCGCATATACAAAACGCATATGCGTTTTGTATGCGTTTTTCAATTGCGTTTTATGCAAATAACTAGGAAGACAACAGAAGTGGAAATACATCACAAAACAATAAAAAAAAGCATATAAAAGCGCATGAAAAAAGCATACTATTGCGTTCCCATGGACTTTCATTATGTGCGTTTTTAAGCGTTTTGCATACTATGCAACAAACAGCAAGCAATGGGCAGCGCTCACAGGCTGCAAGTGAAGTGAAAGCTCCAGAGATATGCCCAGCCCCTTGGGGCTAAATACATACCTTGAATACAAATCAGATGCAAATTATGTGCTAACACTAATCTAAATTCTAAAATTTGAATGCAAGCTGACACCGCTGGAGGCAGCTAGCCTAAAGTATACTTAAGTTTTGTACAGCAGAAGGAAATGGCAGCGCTTCCAAACAGACGCTGCACCTGAATTGACTACCTGCACAAGTATGCAGAGCTCGACTAACGGGCAGGTTACACACCTTGCATTCAAAACAGGTACAGTAAAGGGGGCGTTAGCTTCAGCATAAGTTGTGCACAAATTATCCCTAATAGACTCTCCTACGGCGGTGACGTGCCCCAACAGGAGAGAAACTAACCACTAATCTAGCAGTGAAACATATCAAAAAGTGAAGCATGTTCAAACAATGAAAATTGTCCAAAAAAGAAAAAAGGGTTAAAACCTCAAACTAATGTAACAGTGAAGCATATTCAACAGTGAAACATATCCAACAGTGAACCCTAGCACGTCTAAAATTAAAATCATAATCCTTACCTGGTGCAGCTAGCCATAAATGGTATACACATTTGTTCAAAAGACAGCAAGCAATGGGCAGCGCTCACAGGCTGCAAGTGAAGTGAAAGCTCCAGAGATATGCCCAGCCCCTTGGGGCTAAATACATACCTTGAATACAAATCAGATGCAAATTATGTGCTAACACTAATCTAAATTCTAAAATTTGAATGCAAGCTGACACCGCTGGAGGCAGCTAGCCTAAAGTATACTTAAGTTTTGTACAGCAGAAGGAAATGGCAGCGCTTCCAAACAGACGCTGCACCTGAATTGACTACCTGCACAAGTATGCAGAGCTCGACTAACGGGCAGGTTACACACCTTGCATTCAAAACAGGTACAGTAAAGGGGGCGTTAGCTTCAGCATAAGTTGTGCACAAATTATCCCTAATAGACTCTCCTACGGCGGTGACGTGCCCCAACAGGAGAGAAACTAACCACTAATCTAGCAGTGAAACATATCAAAAAGTGAAGCATGTTCAAACAATGAAAATTGTCCAAAAAAGAAAAAAGGGTTAAAACCTCAAACTAATGTAACAGTGAAGCATATTCAACAGTGAAACATATCCAACAGTGAACCCTAGCACGTCTAAAATTAAAATCATAATCCTTACCTGGTGCAGCTAGCCATAAATGGTATACACATTTGTTCAAAAGACAGCAAGCAATGGGCAGCGCTCACAGGCTGCAAGTGAAGTGAAAGCTCCAGAGATATGCCCAGCCCCTTGGGGCTAAATACATACCTTGAATACAAATCAGATGCAAATTATGTGCTAACACTAATCTAAATTCTAAAATTTGAATGCAAGCTGACACCGCTGGAGGCAGCTAGCCTAAAGTATACTTAAGTTTTGTACAGCAGAAGGAAATGGCAGCGCTTCCAAACAGACGCTGCACCTGAATTGACTACCTGCACAAGTATGCAGAGCTCGACTAACGGGCAGGTTACACACCTTGCATTCAAAACAGGTACAGTAAAGGGGGCGTTAGCTTCAGCATAAGTTGTGCACAAATTATCCCTAATAGACTCTCCTACGGCGGTGACGTGCCCCAACAGGAGAGAAACTAACCACTAATCTAGCAGTGAAACATATCAAAAAGTGAAGCATGTTCAAACAATGAAAATTGTCCAAAAAAGAAAAAAGGGTTAAAACCTCAAACTAATGTAACAGTGAAGCATATTCAACAGTGAAACATATCCAACAGTGAACCCTAGCACGTCTAAAATTAAAATCATAATCCTTACCTGGTGCAGCTAGCCATAAATGGTATACACATTTGTTCAAAAGACAGCGCTGCCCATTGCTTGCTGTCTTTTGAACAAATGTGTATACCATTTATGGCTAGCTGCACCAGGTAAGGATTATGATTTTAATTTTAGACGTGCTAGGGTTCACTGTTGGATATGTTTCACTGTTGAATATGCTTCACTGTTACATTAGTTTGAGGTTTTAACCCTTTTTTCTTTTTTGGACAATTTTCATTGTTTGAACATGCTTCACTTTTTGATATGTTTCACTGCTAGATTAGTGGTTAGTTTCTCTCCTGTTGGGGCACGTCACCGCCGTAGGAGAGTCTATTAGGGATAATTTGTGCACAACTTATGCTGAAGCTAACGCCCCCTTTACTGTACCTGTTTTGAATGCAAGGTGTGTAACCTGCCCGTTAGTCGAGCTCTGCATACTTGTGCAGGTAGTCAATTCAGGTGCAGCGTCTGTTTGGAAGCGCTGCCATTTCCTTCTGCTGTACAAAACTTAAGTATACTTTAGGCTAGCTGCCTCCAGCGGTGTCAGCTTGCATTCAAATTTTAGAATTTAGATTAGTGTTAGCACATAATTTGCATCTGATTTGTATTCAAGGTATGTATTTAGCCCCAAGGGGCTGGGCATATCTCTGGAGCTTTCACTTCACTTGCAGCCTGTGAGCGCTGCCCATTGCTTGCTGTCTTTTGAACAAATGTGTATACCATTTATGGCTAGCTGCACCAGGTAAGGATTATGATTTTAATTTTAGACGTGCTAGGGTTCACTGTTGGATATGTTTCACTGTTGAATATGCTTCACTGTTACATTAGTTTGAGGTTTTAACCCTTTTTTCTTTTTTGGACAATTTTCATTGTTTGAACATGCTTCACTTTTTGATATGTTTCACTGCTAGATTAGTGGTTAGTTTCTCTCCTGTTGGGGCACGTCACCGCCGTAGGAGAGTCTATTAGGGATAATTTGTGCACAACTTATGCTGAAGCTAACGCCCCCTTTACTGTACCTGTTTTGAATGCAAGGTGTGTAACCTGCCCGTTAGTCGAGCTCTGCATACTTGTGCAGGTAGTCAATTCAGGTGCAGCGTCTGTTTGGAAGCGCTGCCATTTCCTTCTGCTGTACAAAACTTAAGTATACTTTAGGCTAGCTGCCTCCAGCGGTGTCAGCTTGCATTCAAATTTTAGAATTTAGATTAGTGTTAGCACATAATTTGCATCTGATTTGTATTCAAGGTATGTATTTAGCCCCAAGGGGCTGGGCATATCTCTGGAGCTTTCACTTCACTTGCAGCCTGTGAGCGCTGCCCATTGCTTGCTGTCTTTTGAACAAATGTGTATACCATTTATGGCTAGCTGCACCAGGTAAGGATTATGATTTTAATTTTAGACGTGCTAGGGTTCACTGTTGGATATGTTTCACTGTTGAATATGCTTCACTGTTACATTAGTTTGAGGTTTTAACCCTTTTTTCTTTTTTGGACAATTTTCATTGTTTGAACATGCTTCACTTTTTGATATGTTTCACTGCTAGATTAGTGGTTAGTTTCTCTCCTGTTGGGGCACGTCACCGCCGTAGGAGAGTCTATTAGGGATAATTTGTGCACAACTTATGCTGAAGCTAACGCCCCCTTTACTGTACCTGTTTTGAATGCAAGGTGTGTAACCTGCCCGTTAGTCGAGCTCTGCATACTTGTGCAGGTAGTCAATTCAGGTGCAGCGTCTGTTTGGAAGCGCTGCCATTTCCTTCTGCTGTACAAAACTTAAGTATACTTTAGGCTAGCTGCCTCCAGCGGTGTCAGCTTGCATTCAAATTTTAGAATTTAGATTAGTGTTAGCACATAATTTGCATCTGATTTGTATTCAAGGTATGTATTTAGCCCCAAGGGGCTGGGCATATCTCTGGAGCTTTCACTTCACTTGCAGCCTGTGAGCGCTGCCCATTGCTTGCTGTCTTTTGAACAAATGTGTATACCATTTATGGCTAGCTGCACCAGGTAAGGATTATGATTTTAATTTTAGACGTGCTAGGGTTCACTGTTGGATATGTTTCACTGTTGAATATGCTTCACTGTTACATTAGTTTGAGGTTTTAACCCTTTTTTCTTTTTTGGACAATTTTCATTGTTTGAACATGCTTCACTTTTTGATATGTTTCACTGCTAGATTAGTGGTTAGTTTCTCTCCTGTTGGGGCACGTCACCGCCGTAGGAGAGTCTATTAGGGATAATTTGTGCACAACTTATGCTGAAGCTAACGCCCCCTTTACTGTACCTGTTTTGAATGCAAGGTGTGTAACCTGCCCGTTAGTCGAGCTCTGCATACTTGTGCAGGTAGTCAATTCAGGTGCAGCGTCTGTTTGGAAGCGCTGCCATTTCCTTCTGCTGTACAAAACTTAAGTATACTTTAGGCTAGCTGCCTCCAGCGGTGTCAGCTTGCATTCAAATTTTAGAATTTAGATTAGTGTTAGCACATAATTTGCATCTGATTTGTATTCAAGGTATGTATTTAGCCCCAAGGGGCTGGGCATATCTCTGGAGCTTTCACTTCACTTGCAGCCTGTGAGCGCTGCCCATTGCTTGCTGTCTTTTGAACAAATGTGTATACCATTTATGGCTAGCTGCACCAGGTAAGGATTATGATTTTAATTTTAGACGTGCTAGGGTTCACTGTTGGATATGTTTCACTGTTGAATATGCTTCACTGTTACATTAGTTTGAGGTTTTAACCCTTTTTTCTTTTTTGGACAATTTTCATTGTTTGAACATGCTTCACTTTTTGATATGTTTCACTGCTAGATTAGTGGTTAGTTTCTCTCCTGTTGGGGCACGTCACCGCCGTAGGAGAGTCTATTAGGGATAATTTGTGCACAACTTATGCTGAAGCTAACGCCCCCTTTACTGTACCTGTTTTGAATGCAAGGTGTGTAACCTGCCCGTTAGTCGAGCTCTGCATACTTGTGCAGGTAGTCAATTCAGGTGCAGCGTCTGTTTGGAAGCGCTGCCATTTCCTTCTGCTGTACAAAACTTAAGTATACTTTAGGCTAGCTGCCTCCAGCGGTGTCAGCTTGCATTCAAATTTTAGAATTTAGATTAGTGTTAGCACATAATTTGCATCTGATTTGTATTCAAGGTATGTATTTAGCCCCAAGGGGCTGGGCATATCTCTGGAGCTTTCACTTCACTTGCAGCCTGTGAGCGCTGCCCATTGCTTGCTGTCTTTTGAACAAATGTGTATACCATTTATGGCTAGCTGCACCAGGTAAGGATTATGATTTTAATTTTAGACGTGCTAGGGTTCACTGTTGGATATGTTTCACTGTTGAATATGCTTCACTGTTACATTAGTTTGAGGTTTTAACCCTTTTTTCTTTTTTGGACAATTTTCATTGTTTGAACATGCTTCACTTTTTGATATGTTTCACTGCTAGATTAGTGGTTAGTTTCTCTCCTGTTGGGGCACGTCACCGCCGTAGGAGAGTCTATTAGGGATAATTTGTGCACAACTTATGCTGAAGCTAACGCCCCCTTTACTGTACCTGTTTTGAATGCAAGGTGTGTAACCTGCCCGTTAGTCGAGCTCTGCATACTTGTGCAGGTAGTCAATTCAGGTGCAGCGTCTGTTTGGAAGCGCTGCCATTTCCTTCTGCTGTACAAAACTTAAGTATACTTTAGGCTAGCTGCCTCCAGCGGTGTCAGCTTGCATTCAAATTTTAGAATTTAGATTAGTGTTAGCACATAATTTGCATCTGATTTGTATTCAAGGTATGTATTTAGCCCCAAGGGGCTGGGCATATCTCTGGAGCTTTCACTTCACTTGCAGCCTGTGAGCGCTGCCCATTGCTTGCTGTCTTTTGAACAAATGTGTATACCATTTATGGCTAGCTGCACCAGGTAAGGATTATGATTTTAATTTTAGACGTGCTAGGGTTCACTGTTGGATATGTTTCACTGTTGAATATGCTTCACTGTTACATTAGTTTGAGGTTTTAACCCTTTTTTCTTTTTTGGACAATTTTCATTGTTTGAACATGCTTCACTTTTTGATATGTTTCACTGCTAGATTAGTGGTTAGTTTCTCTCCTGTTGGGGCACGTCACCGCCGTAGGAGAGTCTATTAGGGATAATTTGTGCACAACTTATGCTGAAGCTAACGCCCCCTTTACTGTACCTGTTTTGAATGCAAGGTGTGTAACCTGCCCGTTAGTCGAGCTCTGCATACTTGTGCAGGTAGTCAATTCAGGTGCAGCGTCTGTTTGGAAGCGCTGCCATTTCCTTCTGCTGTACAAAACTTAAGTATACTTTAGGCTAGCTGCCTCCAGCGGTGTCAGCTTGCATTCAAATTTTAGAATTTAGATTAGTGTTAGCACATAATTTGCATCTGATTTGTATTCAAGGTATGTATTTAGCCCCAAGGGGCTGGGCATATCTCTGGAGCTTTCACTTCACTTGCAGCCTGTGAGCGCTGCCCATTGCTTGCTGTCTTTTGAACAAATGTGTATACCATTTATGGCTAGCTGCACCAGGTAAGGATTATGATTTTAATTTTAGACGTGCTAGGGTTCACTGTTGGATATGTTTCACTGTTGAATATGCTTCACTGTTACATTAGTTTGAGGTTTTAACCCTTTTTTCTTTTTTGGACAATTTTCATTGTTTGAACATGCTTCACTTTTTGATATGTTTCACTGCTAGATTAGTGGTTAGTTTCTCTCCTGTTGGGGCACGTCACCGCCGTAGGAGAGTCTATTAGGGATAATTTGTGCACAACTTATGCTGAAGCTAACGCCCCCTTTACTGTACCTGTTTTGAATGCAAGGTGTGTAACCTGCCCGTTAGTCGAGCTCTGCATACTTGTGCAGGTAGTCAATTAAGGTGCAGCGTCTGTTTGGAAGCGCTGCCATTTCCTTCTGCTGTACAAAACTTAAGTATACTTTAGGCTAGCTGCCTCCAGCGGTGTCAGCTTGCATTCAAATTTTAGAATTTAGATTAGTGTTAGCACATAATTTGCATCTGATTTGTATTCAAGGTATGTATTTAGCCCCAAGGGGCTGGGCATATCTCTGGAGCTTTCACTTCACTTGCAGCCTGTGAGCGCTGCCCATTGCTTGCTGTCTTTTGAACAAATGTGTATACCATTTATGGCTAGCTGCACCAGGTAAGGATTATGATTTTAATTTTAGACGTGCTAGGGTTCACTGTTGGATATGTTTCACTGTTGAATATGCTTCACTGTTACATTAGTTTGAGGTTTTAACCCTTTTTTCTTTTTTGGACAATTTTCATTGTTTGAACATGCTTCACTTTTTGATATGTTTCACTGCTAGATTAGTGGTTAGTTTCTCTCCTGTTGGGGCACGTCACCGCCGTAGGAGAGTCTATTAGGGATAATTTGTGCACAACTTATGCTGAAGCTAACGCCCCCTTTACTGTACCTGTTTTGAATGCAAGGTGTGTAACCTGCCCGTTAGTCGAGCTCTGCATACTTGTGCAGGTAGTCAATTCAGGTGCAGCGTCTGTTTGGAAGCGCTGCCATTTCCTTCTGCTGTACAAAACTTAAGTATACTTTAGGCTAGCTGCCTCCAGCGGTGTCAGCTTGCATTCAAATTTTAGAATTTAGATTAGTGTTAGCACATAATTTGCATCTGATTTGTATTCAAGGTATGTATTTAGCCCCAAGGGGCTGGGCATATCTCTGGAGCTTTCACTTCACTTGCAGCCTGTGAGCGCTGCCCATTGCTTGCTGTCTTTTGAACAAATGTGTATACCATTTATGGCTAGCTGCACCAGGTAAGGATTATGATTTTAATTTTAGACGTGCTAGGGTTCACTGTTGGATATGTTTCACTGTTGAATATGCTTCACTGTTACATTAGTTTGAGGTTTTAACCCTTTTTTCTTTTTTGGACAATTTTCATTGTTTGAACATGCTTCACTTTTTGATATGTTTCACTGCTAGATTAGTGGTTAGTTTCTCTCCTGTTGGGGCACGTCACCGCCGTAGGAGAGTCTATTAGGGATAATTTGTGCACAACTTATGCTGAAGCTAACGCCCCCTTTACTGTACCTGTTTTGAATGCAAGGTGTGTAACCTGCCCGTTAGTCGAGCTCTGCATACTTGTGCAGGTAGTCAATTCAGGTGCAGCGTCTGTTTGGAAGCGCTGCCATTTCCTTCTGCTGTACAATACTATGCAACAAAACCAGCATTTTTAAAAAAGCATGCATACAAAATGCATTTGCGATTTTATATGCATTTTTCATGCGGCCCATAGACTTTCATTAGCAGCAAAAATGCAGCGTTTTCCACAACGCTAGCTTTTCTGCTGAGTGTGCACCTATCCTGAAGGAAGTTAGTGTATGTCCTGTGAATGTTTTTTCCAGGAACTTGTGTAGCTCCCAGTTGCATGAAATGATCTGATATTTGGTGGTTGAGAAGTTGGTTTCCAGCTAGGCAGCCTCTCTGGACTTAGTAGTTAAATCTGCATCTGGAATCCTCCATCCTGCCTGGCTGTGCTGGAGCACTGTGTACTTGAAAATAGGAATTTTCTAAACTTCCATAGGGAATCATATAAAAGAGAATACCAAAAATTGATATTATCACATATTACCATACAATTAACATACATTTTTAATAAAAACCTTCAAAATAATAATCATTTTAAAGGATATCCGAGGTGAGTAATTGAATCTAGCTTTACCTGGGGGTTACCTGGTGCTTCCTCTAGTCCCTAGAAGTCACTTGTGTTCCTCGCCACAGTTCCAGTCTTCTCCAGGGTCCTGCTGACAGCCTGTGAAGGATTTCCGACCCCTGATGTACATGCGCTGACACCTGCACGCCTGCTCGCATACATGCCCACATCATCGGGATCGTACTGTGTATACTTTTTATTATGTGTATTTTGGGGAGAAATGCTGCTAGAATATGTGTATTGTAGGGAGGAACCATGCCAGATTATGTAAATTTTGGGGAGAAACACTGCCAGATTATTTGTATTTTGGGTTGAACACTGCCAGATTATTTGTATTTGGGGGTAAAACACTTCCAAAGGATGCAGATTTTGGGGGGAATGCTGCCAGATTATGTGTAAACTTTGACAGATTATCTGTATTTTGGGGAGAAACACAGACAGATTATGCATATTTTGGAGGGAGAAACTGCCAGATTATGTGTATTTTGGGGGTGACGCTTCCAGATTATGTGTACTTTGGCTGCCAGATAATGTGTATGACTGCGAGATTATCTGTATTGTAAAGGGAAATACTGCCAAATTATTTATATTTTTGGGGGGAATACCAGATTATTTGTATTTTTGGGAAAAGGCTGCCAGATTATTTTTCTTTGGAGGTAACATTGTCAGATTATTTGTATTTTGGGGAGAAACACTGACAGATTATGTGTATTGTGATGAAAGACACTGCCAGATTATGTGTGTTTTGGGGTAAACGCTGCTAGTTTATGTGTATTTTGGGGGGATTTCTGACAGATTATGTGTATTTTGTGGTGGAATGCAAACAGATTATGTGTATTTTGTGGAGCAACACTGCCAGATTATAATTTTTTTTTCGGGGAGATACTGCCAGGTTATATGAATTTTGGGGAGAAATGCTGCCAGATTATGTTTATTCTAGAGGGAAACACTGCCAGATTATGTGTAGTTTGTGGAGAAATGCTGCCCGATTATGTGTATTTTGGGGCAGAAAGCTGCAAGATTATACTGTATGTATTTTGGGGAGGAACACTGACAGATTATGTTTTTGGAGGGGGGGGGGGGGGGCATTGCCAGATTATGTGTGTTTTAAGGAGAAATGCTGCCAGATTATGTGTATTTGGTTGGAGACAATACCAGAATATGCGTTGTTGGGGGGGGGGGGGTGGAGCTAAATTGTATCTATTAAGGTTGAAAACATTACCATTTTATGTATATTTTGGGGAAAACGCTGCCAGACCATGAGTATTTTGGGAGGAAATGCTACCAGATTGTGTGTATTTTGGGGGGAAATGGTGCCAGATTATGTTTATAATGAGGGAAAGCTCTGTCATTTTATTCTTATTTTGGGAGGAAACGCTGCCACATTATGTGTACTATGGGGAGAAATGCTGCCAGATTATGTGTATTTTGGGAGAATCGCTGTCAGATTATGTGAATTTTTGTTGTTGAAGGGGACTATCAGATCCACTTGTTACATTAGTCCTTTTGATGTGTACATTTTACCTTATTATTGGTACTGCGGAAAGCTTATTTATTGAAGTCAGCCCTCCACCATGTAGACTGAAAAATATTTGGTACTTCATGCCCATGAAGTTGGACAGCACTGCTCTACTTATTCCTGATAGGAGGGCCGCCATTCCATGCCATTCCCTGTGTTGCAGTGCCACACACAACCTGTTGATCCACCGTCATTTTTCTCTTTTTATGCATACTGCAATTCAGTGTCTGAGTACAGTTAAGCATAGGGACTAACTTTGAAATGCATGGCTACAAGCACCGCAGTCAGCAGCTGCATCATTGCAGTTTGGAGCACTGTGATTTAGAAGCATCTGCATCCTCCCCCAGATCAAAATGATCTGCAGTATAGAGAGGCAGGGGTAAGGGTGGAGCTAACATTGCGATGGTCAACATAAATAGTGAAGGATATATATTGTCATGCTTCTTGAGTTTCAAACTGAATGACATAATTCTCATGGTGCAGGCGCATAGCTAGACCTTGCTAACATAAAAAATGTGTTTGGACTGCAGGGCAGGAGGCATGTTTTTTTTTATTTTGCTCACCTTTAGAGAAAGTTAAGAGGTAAATTATGTGTGCGTGTCATATGTACCACAAGGTACGCAACGTTTTCACTAAGTAAAGCGTGGAGACCCCAAGGTAGGCTGCATACTCCCTTAGTACGGCATAAAGACCCCCAACGCAGGCAGCATTCTCTCTCTCCCCCCCCCACCACCACCAGTATGGAATAAAGACCACTAAGGCAGGATTTGCAAACATAGCCCTTTTTGCTTTACTAACACACTTTGCACATTTTCAGGAGAAAATTATCTCAAATAAACGGCATGTGGAAAAGGTATTTTAATAAAAAATCCATGCATTGTAACATAAAATTCTCCTTTAATAAAAACATGTGCTAGTAGCATGTGGTACTGCTAAAACACCACATGGTGGCAGACACAATCACTCACATCCTACTCAGACCTGGTGATGTGATGTTAACTTTGGCCAGGTAGTTTCCCTAGCTCTACAGTATATTAAGCACGAAGGCCTCTTTTAAACAGGAGGCTTTCAGCAGATCTTTCGCAGACCACAAAGTTTTGTGCACATTTAACATTTTTTCTATTTTTTAGTTTTATTACCTGGCTCAGTGGGTTTCTGAGAAAGAATCCCCAACGAGGAGTTAGACTAGACTAAAACATGTCTGCAAGAGGTTTAGAGCTGTCAGAATAATAATGCTTATTATAAGTGACAGCAACTTAACCACTTCAGGACCACAGTCTTTTCGCCCCTTAAGGACCAGAGCCTTTTTCTCCATTCAGACCACTGCAGCTTTCACGGTTTATTGCTCGCTCATACAACCTACCACCTAAATGAATTTTACCTCCTTTTCTTGTCACTAATACAGCTTTCTTTTGGTGCTATTTGATTGCTCCTGCGATTTTTACTTTTTATTATATTCAGCAAAAAAGACATGAATTTTGGCAAAAAAATGATTTTTTTTTAACTTTCTGTGCTGACATTTTTCAAATAAAGTAAAATTTCCTATACATTTGAGCGCGAAAGTTATTCTGCTACATGTCTTTGATAAAAAAAAACCATTCAGTGTATATTTATTGGATTGGGTAAAAGTTATAGCGTTTACAAACTATGGTGCAAAAAGTGAATTTTCCCATTTTCAAGCATCTCTGACTTTTCTGCGCACCTGTCAGGTTTCATGAGGGGCTAAAATTCCAGGAAAGTACAAATACCCCCCAAATGACCCCATTTTGGAAAGAAGACATCCCAAAGTATTCAGTGAGAGGCATGGTGCGTTCATAGAAGATTTTATTTTTTGTCACAAGTTAGCGGAAAATGACACTTTCTGACAAAAAAGAAAAAAAAAAAAAGTTTCCATTTCTTCTAACTTGCGACAAAAAAAAATGAAATCTGCCACGGACTCACTATGCTCCTCTCTGAATACCTTGAAGTGTCTACTTTCCAAAATGGGGTCATTTGTGGGGTGTGTTCACTGTCCTGGCATTTTGGGGGGTGCCTAATTGTAAGCACCCCTGTAAAGCCTAAAGATGCTCATTGGACTTTGGGCCCCTTAGCGCAGTTAGGCTTCAAAAAAGTGCCACACATGTGGTATTGCCGTACTCAGGAGAAGTAGTATAATGTGTTTTGGGGTGTATTCTTACACATACCCATGCTGGGTGGGAGAAATATCTCCGTAAATGACAATATTTTATTTTTTTTTTACACACAATTGTCTATTTATAGAGATATTTCTCCCACTCAGCATGGGTATGTGGAAAAATACACCCCAAAACACATTATACTACTTCTCCTGAGTACGGCGATACCACATGTGTGGCACTTTTTTGCACCCTAACTGCGCTAAGGGGCCCAAAGTCCAATGAGTACCTTTAGGATTTCACAGGTCATTTTGAGAAATTTGGTTTCAAGACTACTCCTCACGGTTTAGGGCCCCTAAAATGCCAGGACAGTATAGGAACCCCACAAATTACCCCATTTTAGAAAGAAGACACCCCAAGGTATTCCGTTAGGAGTATGGTGAGTTCATAGAAGATTTTTTTTTTTTGTCACAAGTTAGCAGAAATTGATTTTAATTTTTTTTTTCACAAAGTGTCATTTTCCGCTAACTTGTGACAAAAAATAAAATCTTCTATGAACTCACCGTACTCCTAACGGAATACCTTGGGGTGTCTTCTTTCTAAAATGGGGTCATTTGTGGGATTCCTATACTGCCCTGGCATTTTAGGGGCCCTAAACCGTGAGGAGTAGTCTTGAAACCAAATGTCGCAAAATGACCTGTGAAATCCTAAAGGTACTCATTGGACTTTGGGCCCCTTAGCGCAGTTAGGGTGCAAAAAAGTGCCACACATGTGGTATCGCCGTACTCGGGAGAAGTATTATAATGTGTTTTGGGGTGTATTTTTACACATACCCATGCTGGGTGGGAGAAATATCTCTGTAAATGACAATTATTTGATTTTTTTTTACACACAATTGTCCATTTACAGAGAGATTTCTCCCACCCAGCATGGGTATGTATAAAAATACACCCCAAAACACATTATACTACTTCTTCTGAGTACGGCGATACCACATGTGTGACACTTTTTTGCAGCCTAGGTGCGCTAAGGGGCCCAACGTCCTATTCACAGGTCATTTTGAGGCATTTGTTTTCTAGACTACTTCTCACGGTTTAGGGCCCCTAAAATGCCAGGGCAGTATAGGAACCCCACAAGTGACCCCATTTTAGAAAGAAGACACCCCAAGGTATTCCGTTAGGGGTATGGTGAGTTCGTAGAAGATTTTATTTTTTGTCACAAGTTAGTGAAAAATGACACTTTGTGAAAAAAACAATAAAAATCCAATTTCCGCTAACTTTTGACAAAAAATAAAATCTTCTATGAACTCATCATACACCTAACAGAATACCTTGGGGTGTCTTCTTTCTAAAATGGGGTCACTTGTGGGGTTCCTATACTGCCCTGGCATTTTAGGGGCCCTAAACCGCGAGGAGTAGTCTAGAAAACAAATGCCTCAAAATGACTGTTCAGGGGTATAAGCATCTGCAAATTTTGATGACAGGTGGTCTATGAGGGGGCAAATTTTGTGGAACCGGTCATAAGCAGGGTGGCCTCTTAGATGACAGGATGTATTGGGCCTGTTCTGATGGATAGGAGTGCTAGGGGGGTGACAGGAGGTGATTGATGGGTGTCTCAGGGGGCGGTTAGAGGGGAAAATAGATGCAATCAATGCACTGGGGAGGTGATCGGAAGGGGGTCTGAGGGGGATCTGAGGGTTTGGCCGAGTGATCAGGAGCCCACACGGGGCAAATTAGGGCCTGATCTGATGGGTAGGTGTGCTAGGGGGTGACAGGAGGTGATTGATGGGTGTCTCAAGGTGTGATTAGAGGGGGGAAATAGATGCAAGCAATGCACTGGCGAGGTGATCAGGGCTGGGGTCTGAGGGCGTTCTGAGGTGTGGGCGGGTGATTGGGTGCCCTAGGGGCAGATTAGGGTCTAATCTGATGGGTAACAGTGACAGGTGGTGATAGGGGGTGATTGATGGGTGATTAGTGGGTGTTTAGAGGAGAGAAGAGATGTAAACACTGCACTTGGGAGGTGATCTGATGTCGGACCTGCGGGCGATCTATTGGTGTGGGTGGGTGATCAGATTGCCCGCAAGGGGCAGGTTAGGGGCTGATTGATGGGTGGCAGTGACAGGGGGTGATTGATGGGTGATTGACAGGTGATCAGTGGGTTATTACAGGGAATAACAGATGTAAATATTGCACTGGCGAATTGATAAGGGGGGGTCTGAGGGCAATCTGAGCGTGTGGGCGGGTGATTGGGTGCCCGCAAGGGGCAGATTAGGGTCTAATCTGATGGGTAACAGTGACAGGTGGTGATAGGGGGTGATTGATGGGTGATTGATGGGTAATTAGTGGGTGTTTAGAGGAGAGAAGAGATTTAAACACTGCATTTGGAAGGTGATCTGATGTCGGATCTGCGGGCGATCTATTGGTGTGGGTGGGTGATCAGATTGCCCGCAAGGGGCAGGTTAGGGGCTGATTGATGGGTGGCAGTGACAGGGGGTGATTGACGGGTGATTGACGGGTGATTGACAGGTGATTGACAGGTGATCAAGGGGGATAGGTGCATACAGTACACGGGGGGGGGGGGGGTCGGGGGGGGGGTCTGGGGAGAATCTGAGGGGTGGGGGGGGTGATCAGGAGGGAGTAGGGGGCAGATTAGGGACTAAAAAAAAAATAGCGTTGACAGATAGTGACAGGGAGTGATTGATGGGTGATTAGGGGGGTGATTGGGTGCAAACAGTGGTCTGGGGGGTGGGCAGGGGGGGGGTCTGAGGGGTGCTGTGGGCGATCAGGGGGCAGGGGGGGGGGAATCAGTGTGCTTGGGTGCAGACTAGGGTGGCTGCAGCCTGCCCTGGTGGTCCCTCGGACACTGGGACCACCAGGGCAGGAGGCAGCCTGTATAATACACTTTGTAAACATTACAAAGTGTATTATACACTTTCCATGCGGTGATCGGGCAGCTAGTAACCCGCCGGCGCTTCCGAACGGCCGGCGGGTTACAGCGAGCGGTGGGCGGAGCCAGTCCCCGGCGGCTGATCGCGTCACAAATGACGCGATCGCCGCATAGCCACTCCCGCAGCCGCCCCCGCCGATGGGCGTATTGCGGTCGTTTGGGCCCGGACTTTGCCGCCGCCCATCGGCTGGGGGCGGTCCTTAAGTGGTTAAAGGGACACTTAAGCCAGGAATAAAAAAGACAGTTTTACTTTCCTGGGTCTTCTACCCACCCCCTCCAGCCATCCTATGCCCTCGCAATCACTCACGGAGCCTCCGATCTCCCGCCATCAACTAGTTTTGTTTTCGCTGACAGGCCTGGCCATGCGTATTTTTCTTCACATTCCCTTCCGCAATAGCATCCTGCACCTGTGCAGCATGCTATTGAGGATGGGAACATGGAGAAGGATACACGTGGCCAGGCCTGCACAGGCGTAGAAATTCCGTAGACTCCCTGTCAGGGCCTGTCAGTGAAAACGAAACTAGCTGGTGGTGGGGGACCGGAGGCTCCTTGAGCGACTGCGAGGGCATGGGATGGCTGGAGGGGGCGGGTAGAAGCCCCAGGCAAGTAAAACTGATTTTTTAAATTCCTGGCTTAAGTGTCCCTTTAAGAAATAAGTAACCCAGCACACGTGTGTGTGTGTGTGTGTGTGTGTGTGTGTGTGTGTGTGTGTGTGTGTGTGTGTGTGTGTGTGTGTGTGTGTGTGTGTGTGTGTGTGTGTGTGTGTGTGTGTGTGTGTGTGTGTGTGTGTGTGTGTGTGTGTGTGTGTGTGTGTGTGTGTGTGTGTGTGTGTGTGTGTGTGTGTGGACAGCAGAATCATCGTAAAGTATAGTTTATAATTTGGAAGTATCAACAGGATTATCACTTAAACATCAGTTTAGTAAAGCAACCACAAGATGTCACTGTGTATAGAATGATGTGGTGATCTCTATGGTATTTTCTGTATTCCCTCTGTTCCTCTCTGTTCTAAGTAAGCAGCATTTCCTGATGATGGTGTATGATTTAACTGCACGTTTTCTTCAGTAAAGAGTTCTAACTTGTTATACTGGGTGCCTATCTGCGTGTACAGACCAGTCTGCTCCATCAGTGCCTAACCTTAACTCCCCCAGTGGTGCCTTACCTTATTTCCCCCCCCCCATTGCGCATAACCTTAACCCCCCACTGGTGGTACCTAACCTTAACACCCCCTCCAGTGGGCGCCTTAACTTGTGCAATATAAGTTAAATATGATCGTTTGTGGTTTTATGTAACATAAAATAAAAAAAGATAATAATTGAGGAGGCAAAATGTAAAAATAAAGGTTTTTTATGCATGTTTAAGTGTGGGTTTTTTTTTTGCATAATTTGTAACAGGTGAGAATAGCGGAAGCTGTTCGTTGTGGTGCAAAATGTTGAAGTGTAAAGGATTTTTTCTTTGAAAGCATAGAGAACAGCTTTAGGAACAAGTATAGTTTTAGAAAAAATTTTTTGTTAAAGGGAACCTTAACTGCCGTGGAAAAATAAATTCACTTACCTGGGGGCTTTCCCAAGCCTCCTGCAGCCGTCCTGTGCCCGCGCCGGTCCTTCGGTACCCTCCGGTCTCCCTCCGCCGCTAAGTTTCGTTTTCGGACGACTGCCAGTCGTCCTCGGGCCACTTCCGCATTCCTTGTCGTAAACTGCAGTAAAGCGTGTCCGCATGACGCGTTTGCCGTCATGCACATGACGCGTTTGGCGTCATGCGGACGCGCTTTACTGCAGTTTACGACGAGGAATGCGGAAGAGGCCCGAGGACGACTGGCAGTCGTCCGAAAACGAAACTTAGCGGCGGAGGGAGACCGGAGGGCACCGAAGGACCGGCGCGGGCACAGGACGGCTGCAGGAGGCTTGGGAAAGCCCCCAGGTAAGTGAATTTATTTTTCCACGGCAGTTAAGGTTCCCTTTAAATAATGGGTTATTGTAATCAATCAATAAAGTTGGTATGGAAATGAAAAGTAAAGATAACACGCGATAAAGTTATTTGATATTCGCGCTGTGCCCTTTTTGTACATTTAGCACCAACAGAGAAAAGATCTGTATTGATGTGAACGGGACGCCCTTTTTAATAGGTGCCATTATTACATGTTACGCTTTTGGGTGAATAGGTTACAGGACAACTGACTTGAGAGGGATATGGAGGCTGCCATATTTATTTCCTTCTAAACAATACCAGTTGTCTGGCTATCCTGCTGATCTTTCATGCATCAATAGTGTCTGAAGCAGTCAAACTTAAGTTAAACACCTGATCTGCTTGCCTGTTCAGGGTCTATGGCAAAAAGTATTAGAGGCAACTGGTATTGCTTAAAAGGAAACCTATGTAAATTACATTTGGGGACACACTGGCGAAGGTAGCCAGGAATCGTTCAGGAATTTGCCTGCGGTGTATCGGCAGCCTACAGATCTCTCTCCAATCAGATTCGATCAGAGCGAGATCTGTCTCTTGCCGATACATTGCTTGATGTACTGTATGGGCACATTATATAGAAGCCACAGGAGTTTTATCTGACTGAGAAAAGATTGCTGACACGGTTTCAACACTAAAAAGCTCAAAGGGTCATTACTTCTGTTAGATTTTTCATTCAGAATGGCATATTTATTATGCTGCTGTTTCAAATAAAGTCTTAAAATGAGGCACTTAAACTGAACATAAATATATGAGACTCAGTTCTGTACATTCTGTAAATACTGTACTACAACGCTTTCTGTATTTTTCCTTATGCTGTTATTTTTAATTTTCACCACCAGGTGGCAGTTTTGATCTATACTATTGTGATTTCTTACATTTAAAGATGCTTGAACTGGTTGTCTTCTTTCACGCTTCATTATGTAACTAAGATCATACATTAAACAATGTGCGCAGGGTCCAACATTTACACGAGTAATATAGCACACATTGCGCACATAGCGCACCTCATATTTTGTACACAAAGCGTGCATTACTTCTGTAATACATGTTATGGATTAGTTGTTTGTATGCTCCTCCACCCTGTACTCACTCACTAAAAATGAATTAAAGGGACACTTAAGGCAACTAAAAAAATTAGTTACTCACCTGGGACTACTACCAGCCCCCTGCAGCTGTCCCGTGCCCACACAGTCTAGCTCCGATTCTCCTGTCCCCCACCGGAAGCCACTTCCGTTTTCGGCGACAGTCGCTGACAGGGGCCGACAGGCTGGGAACACGAGTGATTCTTCGTGTTCCCGGCCGCAATAGCACCCTTTATACTGCTATTGCGGCCTGGAAGGTGAAGCATCACTCGTGTTCCCAGGCCTATAGGTGCCTGTCGCTGAAAACGGAAGTGGCTGCCGGCAGGGGACAGGAGCATCGGAGCGAGACTGCGTGGGCATGGGAGAGCTGCAGGGGGCCGGTAGAAGCCCCAGGTGAGTAAAACTCATTTTTTTTTTTTGGTTGCCTTAAGTGACTCTTTAAGCAGAATGCCTGCAGTGTGGAGTATTAGGGAAGATGGTTGGTATGTACAGAAGCAGCATCTGCAGTGGAAAAATAGGAATCTCTGTATCCATGCACAGTAGGATACCTGTGTCCAGTCATATCCATGGATAAACAAGTACAGAAAGAACAGCGCAATAAATGAAACTAGTTGCTGCTAGAAGATGGGGGCAGGTTCCAAGGCCCAATGGGCTCAGCTGCGCGCCACAAGGAGGTCGGGAGAGGAGGAGGTCGGAACAGGAGGTCTTCTGACTAGCCTGGAAGCATTGATTGCGCCTCTACAGGCTGGTCTGGGTGAGGAACTGCGGTGACACGCAAGGAGAAACCGGAAGCAGGAAGCCGGTGTCAGCTGATCCAAGACGCGACGTCAGCTGACTGGAGAGTGCGGAGGTCCGTCTTGCTGTTACGTTTGGGCTGAGTTGAACTCGCCCGAGATATCGGGATTACATCAAGATCAAAGGCATTTGTAAGAAGCTAAGTATCAATCAGCGCGCAAGGAGGTACTGTATTGCTCTTTTCAAATCTTTGAAGCAGTAAACTTATGTGACTTAGTAGTGGTTGCTGTGATATCCTTATACTGCATAACTGTCCATCAGGATTATATGCTGCTTTTATGCGCTGAGATACATTCTTTTCATATCCATGGATAAAGTTTCATACATATGCTCAATCCCCAAAAACAAGCAATTCATAAATGGTTTGCAACATGAATAGCTGATTATCGTCCGTCTAATCCACCAGGATGCATCAGTCTACATGGACAATAATCGCTGTCTTTTGCCATCTTTGGGACACTTTTTTCAACCGATCCCTTGTTCATCAATTAATTCATTGTGGTGGTGGTCGATTGTGTGCATGGAGCTTGAGGCCTATTTCACACTGTAAGTCGGCGGTAGTGGTGCATTGCAATCGGATGATTGCATTGCAGCAAAGAGCAAAAATAGCCTTTGAGGATTTCAGAGTTAATACACGGTAATCACCCTTCTGGTGGAAGGCCAAACAGGAAGTGAGGCTTTCTAGCACTCACTTCCTGTGGCGGAAATTGGAATTGCACGGAAGTGTATTGAAAAAATGCGCTTCTGCGTATGTGCACCGCAATGTCAACGCAAATGAATTCTGGTCTGCCACAAGTTGCCGAGCATATTGCCTGACAATGCATGGACACTTTAGCATTAGATGTGATGCTTCCATTACATCGTATCCAGTGTGAAAGGCCCCATAGACTTTCATTGCCCTAGCATCACCCTGTGGTAAAAAAGGGCCGGCGCTACCATAGAGGCAAAGGGGGCAATTGCCCTAGGGCCCCAGAGCCAGTATGGGCCCCAAGGTGTCTCCCCCCAACTTAACTGTTGTTCCCTGGTGCCTCTGCAGAGTCTTCAGGTGAGCCAGGTGGTGTCGGCCCCTGCCTCAGGGTCCTTGGGTGGAAATGTGGCTGCAACAAAGGGTCCCTACTGCTGATTTCTTATTGGGGGTGTCTATTGGGGCCCCCAGGGTTAATCTTGCCCGGGGGCCCCATTGTTATTAGAACCGGCCCTGGGTAACGCACCCCAATGAAAACGCCCTAGTGTGAAAGGGGCCTAAGAGAACGAGAGAGGGCATTTTTACTGAAATATGTCTAGAACTGGGGGTCCAGTCAAAATTTTGTTATGGTATCCCAATATTTCTAATGGTGCAATGCCTTTGGATCCCTTTGGATTTTTGCATTTCATAAATATATAACACAAATGCTCCATGACATTCTAACATTACCTGGCAACTGCTGCTTGTATGTATAAATTAACGTACATTTCTATTGTGCAAAGCCTTTGTATTTCTGGGTTGCTGTAGCGGAGCTGGGAAAAAAGGGCGCAGGCAGCTAGTGGACAAAAAGGGCGCCGCCATTCACTCCCATAATAAATAACGTTTAATGGGCGCCGAGCAGGAAAAAAGGGCGCCGGAGCTAAATAAAGTTTACAAACGGCGCCCGGAGCTAAATAAAGTTTACAAACGGCGCCCGGAGCTGTTTAATGATTTATAACTGAGCTTGTGTTAATTTACATTTATAAAATGCACCCGTGCCGAATAACGTTTATGAAAATACTAAATATATTTATCTTATTTAAATAATTAAAACATTATTTAAAGTTTTATCCCTTACTGTTTTTAAAACATTATTCACAAAATAAAGCGATCAGTACGTAATGTAAATTGCAATATACTTTTTTATTTAAAGTTTTATCCCTTACTGTTTTTAAAACATTATTCACAAAATAAAGTGATCAGTACGTAATGTAAATTGGAATATATTTTTTGGAGTCACAATTTGTAAAACATTATTATCCACATAATAAAGGGGGGTCTTAGGTTTAGGCACCACCAGGGGGGTCTTAGGTTTAGGCACTAACAGGGGGGTCTTAGGTTTAGGCACCAACAGGGGGGTCTTAGGTTTAGGCACTAACAGGGGGGTCTTAGGTTTAGGCACCAACAGGGGGGTCTTAGGTTTAGGCACCAACAGGGGGGTCTTAGGTTTAGGCACCAACAGGGGGGTCTTAGGTTTAGGCACCAACAGGGGGGTCTTAGGTTTAGGCACCAACAGGGGGTCTTAGGTTTAGGCACCAACAGGGGGGTCTTAGGTTTAGGCACCAACAGGGGGGTCTTAGGTTTAGGCACCAACAGGGGGGTCTTAGGTTTAGGCACCAACAGGGGGGTCTTAGGTTTAGGCACCAACAGGGGGGTCTAGGGGTTAGGGGTAGGTACAGGGAGGGTTACTTAGGCACCAACAGGGGGGTCTTAGGTTTAGGCACCAACAGGGGGGTCTTAGGTTTAGGCACCAACAGGGGGGTCTTAGGTTTAGGCACCAACAGGGGGGTCTAGGGGTTAGGGATAGGTACAGGGAGGGTTCTGTGTAAGAGTAGGCTTAGGTATAGTTTTAGTCAAATTTTAGTAATAATTACTAATGTTTTACAACACTTATTACGAACGTAGAATATTTTCAGATTTTATTATAAGAACAAACCATAAATGAAGGTTATTCACAATAATATACAATTATAACAATTAAACATATATTATTGTTTTTTTACTAAACGTAATTATAAGTTTAACTTTAGAAATAGGGAAGATTAACGTTTTCACAATTTCCGATTTTATAAACATTATTTAATGATTTATAATTTTGCTAAACTTTATTTGTAAACGAAATATAGCACACTATTTTTATAAACCCTATTAATGATTAATTATTATTTAGAGTTTACACCCCGCGCCCTTTTTGTCCAGGCGCCCTTTTTGTACGTACGCTGCTGTAGCAGCCGCAGTCTCTTTCCTAGCTTTGGATATTTCTCTTGCAGCTAGAAGATACAAGTTACACAACAGTCTGCTGGTAACGGTTTCTCTTCAAATTATATTATATGTCTAGCCTCGATGGAAAAATGGATGTAAACCCTACTAAAATCAATAGCAGTAGATGAATATTGACACTGCAATGGCACTTTGACGTCAAAACTAACACAAATCAATTAATTTATATATAAACAGAGAGAGCAAAACACACATAATAATTGCACAGCAATGAGTAACACGTGAATGCAAAAATTGATATCATTCTAAACTTAGCCAAAGTTCCAATAGTCAATCAATTCCATGTTTATTATAACCAAGCTGTTTTTGTAACAGAGAAATCCACAAAGTTTCACTGCATTGGGAATTAAAAAGGAATGTTTTTAATATATAATTAACAAACTTCTTCATTTCTAAATTCTGAAACGTTATCAGCACACAGTAAACCGTGTAAATAGTGTTAAGTCTCTGCCTTTAGTTGGCATTTTAAGGTGAATACACAACTCTGACTTAAAGGTGGCCATACACTGGTCGATTTGCCATCAGATTCGACCAACAGATAGATCCCTCTCTGATCGAATCTGATCAGAGAGGGATCGTATGGCCACCTTTACAGCAAACAGATTGTGAACCGATTTCAGCCTGAAACCGTTCACAATCTGTTGTGGTGGTACTGCTGCTGCTGCCCCCGCCCGCCCGCATACATTACCTGCTCCGCCGGCGCGACTGCAGTCTCCCGGTCACCGCTGCTCTGTCTGCGCTCTGGTCTCCAGATCCGGCATGCCTCACTTCTTCTAGCCCGGCAGGAAGTTTAAACAGTAGAGGGCGCTCTACTGTTTAAACTTCCTGCCGGGCTAGAAGAAGTGAGGCATGCCGGACCTGGAGACCAGAGCGCAGACGGAGCAGCGGTGACCGGGAGACTGCAGTCGCGCCGGCGGAGCAGGTAATGTATGCGGGCTCTATTGCGTCGGTCGTCGGGCACTCGAACGCCGCTAGCGATGCGCTCTTTACCCGCGGGCGATCGACGGTTATTTTCCGCACGGCACGATCGACGGGATCGGACGAAATGGATCGAAATTCGGCGTGTAGCGTGAACGATTGGCAGCAGATTCGATCCCAGTGATCGAATCTGCTGTCGAAACGGGCGCAAATCGGGCCAGTGTATGGCCTGCTTAAGTCACCTGTCTGTGATTGGAGGCCGATCTCCTTCAATACCCTTGGGCAACATCACTGGGCCAGCCTTTATATACGCATACGCATAGCTGACAATGCATCGTGTTCCTATGAGCTGGGGGGGGGGGATTGGGGTGCAGCGAGGGAGAAGCGGCGAGCACTAACAAGTTGACCGTCACTTCGCCAACTTGATCTGCATGATAGAACGCTTGTGAAGCCACAATCGGGCTGGGGGCGCTGTACACATGTCTGACTATCGGGTTAGGCGGTTGTTGTAATTGGCCTCCTCAGCAAAATTTGGTCAGGCATGTGCATGAGGCTTTAACTAATGCTGGTGGCAATTTGTTGAAGAGTTAACTAGAGAGACAGATTCAGAGATAATTAATCACAAACAATAGTCTCCATCTGGGTAAAACCCTTCTGGAAGTTCCCTTCTGAGAGTAGGTGCCCATATATCTACCAATTTGGCGGCTGATCGACCATCCGAATCAATAATTATTATTGAATCAGATGAAAATCAGTGCCGCCAAAAGCATGCCCAATCGACGATGCAACCAATTTCAGCTGGAATTGGTCGCATGTATCAATTGGACATGTTGCAAGATTTCGGGCTGACATGCTTGATTGGGTGTGCGGTGATAACTGCATGCGTGACTCATGAACGACTAGAAACCCCTGGCTGCTGTCACCCCCCCCAGTGTAAATTATCCCCCCCGTGTGCCTGTATTAATACATTACCTCTCCACTGCCCCACGGACTCCTCTTCCTGGTTCTTCCATTTCTTGCCCCACAAGGTTGGCAGCCGACGCAACCACGTGGGCCGACTACCAAAAGATTTCATGCTGAAATCAGTCGGAAACCGTCCTGCAGTTTATGGCGGCCTACAGATCTCTCTCCAATCAGATTCAATCAAAGAGAGATATGTCTATTGGACGATTGGCAGTGACGTAACTAAGAAGCTGTGGGCTCCAGTGCAAGTTTTACATTTGGGCCCCCCAAGCACTCTATACATAACAATTGATACGGCGCACCAAAACCAATCAAGGGCAACCACAGTGTCAGAGGTGCAAGAAGGGGATGGGAAACAGTGTTTAATGATTTCTACTATTCAAAGCATCTATATAAGTGAATATTATCAGCACAGGACCAATAAAGAGAAAATACTGTGGTTGATGGTGGGGCCCAAGGGCCCCGATGCGGTCGCAACCTCTGCACCCCCTATTGCTACCTCACTGATGATTGGCCTCTAAAAACGCTATATGTATGACCATATTCCCATTTTTACAGGACTCCTGAAGTGAAAGGAATATGAAGGCTGCCATATTTATTTCCTTTTAAATAATATCGGTTGGCTGGCATCCTGATGATCTTCCATACATCAGAAGTGTCTGAATCACACACCTGAAAAAAGCATGCAACTAATCCAGTCAAACAGGCAGTCAAACTGCATGCTTGTTCAGGGTCTGTGGATAAAAGTATTAGCAGCGGAGGGTTAGCAGGACAGCCGGGCAATTTACATTGTACAGGAAATAAATATGGTGCCTTTACATCCCTCTCACTTCAGGTATTCTTTAAAGCGGAACCGTAAATTCGCCCTAAACAAACTGTTTCACTTACCTGGGGCTTCCTCAAGCTCCTCCCGCGCCGGTCCTGCTCGATCATCCGTTCTCCCGCAGTGGCTACGTTTTGTTACCGTCAACTTACAGGACTGAGGAAGTGGTCACGTGGACCACGCCACGCATGGAGCATTTGCTGTGCCTCCCTCCGCCCTCACTACTATCTGGCTGCATCACATCCAGGGACGGATCTAGGGGGGGGGGGGGGGGGGGGCAAGCGGGTCTCTTGCCCCAGGCGCAGTTTGTTGAATTCTTAAAAAGGCGGCAAAATTTGGATGGGGAATGGCAGTTTAGGCGGCAAAACCTGACCTTGCCCCAGGCGCAACTTGGGGCAACTTGATCTAGATCCGTCCCTGCTCACATCGCTACTAGGGGACCCTGCCCAGGACTATGTATGTATCACTAAATTTATTGGCATTGCCTGGTTCACACTAACTTGCCTATTTACTTATGCACTTTATATTTGTCTTACATGCTCATGAGCGTATTATCCTTGATCCTATGCACTGACTTTTCTTTTCTTGCACTTGGTTGAACCAATAGCACTTTTTTCATTGGCAGCTATTTCACTATTATTGATACTAGAACCCGGGTCCCGTCAGTCCATTCTGGGTGCGTATAAACCGAGATGGCTGTTTATAGCAGCATTTAGGGCTCATTATTTACTTTGGAGGTGAGGCACTTGAGATTTCTCATATGTGTGTTTTCCACATGACTGTATTGTGGATGTTTTGGTTTTAAATGTGTTTAGTATTCAATAAAAAACTTTTTGCTTGATTAATGGTGGTGCAGCTTGATCTATACCAGGGATTCTTTGTCTCTCTGTGTAATCATGCTGTTATTAGCACAGGACGCTATTGCGGGCTGGAACGTGAAGAAATGTTGCGTAGCCTGGACAAGACAGTATTAGGTAGTCAGACATAGCACCCCAGTATAGGTAGTCACAAAAGCCCCCAATATTAGGTGGCCAAATGTAGTACCTTTCAACCCAGTATAAGTAGCCAAATATGACTCTGAGTATAGAAAGCTAGAGGACCCCCCCCCCCCCCCAGTACTAGATAACCAGAGTATTTAGTTAAAATCACTAAATTTTGGTTATACAATAAACAGCCTTTTTGAAGTCCTTAAAGTGTGCCTGAGACAAGGGGGAAGAAAAGTTTTATACATACCTGGGGCGTCCTCCAGCCCCCTTCACGCAAATGGTCCAAAGCCTCCTAGTTCCCCCGGTAGCAGGACTGTTGTCCGTGGCCAGTTGGGGTCAGTCGGTGCAGGCGCCAAGCGTGCTACCCCGTCTCACTCCTGTGGCTGGGAGCACTCTGTCCCTGCGCAGACGCAGAACACTCCCGGCGATGGGAGTGCAGCGGGGTGGGGTTGGCGAGGTAAATACTGTATTTACCTACTGCAGTCCTGTGCGGGTGCACTAGCGACTCGCTCTTCATTAGAGATGTAGCGAACGGTTCGCCGGCGAACTTTGGTAGTTCGCGTTCACCTGGACCAGGTGAACTTTTGCGGAAGTTTGATTCGCCCCATAAAAGCACTATGAGGGTCAACTTTGACCCTCTGCATCACAGTCAGCAGGCACATTGTAGCCATTCAGGCTACACTAAGCCCTGGAGCCCCACCCCCCCTTATATAAGGCACAAATAGACAGACTAGGGAGAGCTGCTGCAGATTTTTTCTCCTAGGGAAAGATTAGTTAGGCTCTTGGCTTGTTCCTGGCTGATTGTTATTGCTAAAATAGGACCCCTCAAAAGCTCTTTTGAGAGCTAATGTTTTCCTGATTTTTTTTTATTTTTTGTGTGTGTTGCTCACTGACACTGACATTATACAGCCCTATCTGTTGCAGCTGGACCTTGGTAATTGTTATTACTGTGCCTGCCAGGTCCTGCCTAACTATCTATACTGGGACACCTACCTATGCCTACCTAACTACTGGGGCACCTACTTACCTATACGGGGACACCTACCTACCTATACTAGGGGACCTACCTATGCCTACCTACCTATACTGGGTCTCCTACCTATGCCTAGCTAACTACTGGGACACCTACCTATGCCTACCTACCTATACTGGGACTCCTACCTATGCCTAGCTAACTACTGGGACACCTACCTATGCCTACCTACCTATACTGGGTCTCCTACCTATGCCTAGCTAACTACTGGGACACCTACCTATGCCTACCTAAATACTGTGCCTAGCTAACTACTGAGGCACCTACCTATGCCTACCTACCTATACTGGGACTCCTACCTATGCCTACCTACCTATACTGGGACTCCTACATATGCCTAGCTAACTACTGGGACACCTACCTATGCCTATCTACCTATACTGGGTCTCCAACCTATGCCTAGCTAACTACTGGGACACCTACCTATGCCTACCTACCTATACTGGGTCTCCTACCTATGCCTAGCTAACTACTGGGATACCTACCTATGCCTACCTACCTATACTGGGTCTCCTACCTATGCCTAGCTAACTACTGAGGCACCTACCTATGCCTACCTACCTATACTGGGACTCCTACCTATGCCTACCTACATACAAGAAGATAATAAGGTCGTTGCTTCATTGTAGACAGACCAAATTTGATCAGCTGGACAGTCACTGTTGTTCTATCATTGAGCTACCACAGCCCGGCGACCGTATGGGCTGGAAAACTGCCACGGCCTGCACGCTGGCCATGTTGCGCATCAGTCCAGCACGGCCGTCACTACGCAAACAGCTGTTTGCGGTACGCTACACAGTGAGTTTGGTGTGTCAGTGTGAAGCAGAACTCTAATTACACTCCCTGATTGATGTATACACATGCAAGATGTTTGAAAGCACTTTAGGCCTGCAATTTAGCATTCAATGTAATTTCTGCCCTTAAAACGCTGCTTTGCGTCAAATCCAGATGTTTCCCCGGGACTTTGGGCATGTATCCCACTCCGCCATGCCCCCCTCCAGGTGTTAGACCCCTTGAAACATGTTTTCCATCACTTTTGTGGCCAGCATAATTTTTTCTATTTTTCAAAGTTCGCCTCCCCATTGAAGTCTATTGCGGTTCGCGAACGTTTTTACATTACAGGATCTGTCAGAAGCTAAAATACATCTCCAGTAATCTGACAAAATGTGAGTCAGAGACATTCTTGTTATAGCATTTCAGAGTAGGGATTAGGGTTCATATAAATGTGTACTGGCAAGTACAAACAGCACAAATACAGTCATTATCTATCCAGGAGTATTTTCCATAGAATCCAAAGTCATTATCTAATATCCTTATTGTACTTAAGTGATCATTTATCTACTGTACATCTTCCTCAGCGAGGGATTAAGTAATTGGGGAGATTTAATCTATAGGGATTAGAAGAGTTAATTTGCGAGAGATAATTTGTGATAATTTGATTAGGACAAATTGGTGTATGCTGCTGCTAGATTAAACAGACACAACATTTACAAACACAGCAAGCCTGCGTCATTCTTTGTGTCCTAATGGGGGGTTAGGACACAAAAGGATGACACACTTGGAGTGAGCTTGAGATGTCTCCCAGTGCATCACTGCTGATATTAATATGCAAATTAACCATTGTTACCCTAAAGGTCTGTACACACGCCGGACTTTAGGCAACGACGGGTCCGTCGTTGCCTCCCGCTGGGTGGGCGTGCCAGCGACAGTCCGGCGTGTGTACGCTCTGTCGTCAGACTGATACGGCTGTTTCTGAGCGATCCGCCCGGCGGATCGCTCAGAAACAGCCGTATCAGTCTGACGACAGAGCGTACACACGCCGGACTGTCGCTGGCACGCCCACCCAGCGGGAGGCAACGACGGACCCGTCGTTGCCTAAAGTCCGCCGTGTGTACGGACCTTTAGAAGCTAAACACACCTCCAGAACTGCTGGAATGCAATGATGTGTCAGCTTGTTATTTTGTACAGAGTCATGATAATCCAACATGCATACAGACTGTTTCAGATTGGATGATCCTCATCAGTGCATGGCATGGATTAATTTGGCTCTATGGAGTAGGGCTTGAAACACCCAAAGGTACAGGCTAGTTTGCTGCATATTCAAGTCTGGATCTGTGATTATTATTACTGATTTCTATAGGGACTGACTCACAAAACATTTCTGATACATTATTTCACCTTACTTATTTTTCACCTCATCTACAAATTGGGATAAATCATGAGATAAACAGATAGTAGGAGATAATTCATTAGATAAGGTAAACCAGCACCTATTCAGTAAGGCGACTTTGGGCTAGACTCCCTACAGCCTATCGAGGAGGAGAAAAGCACAACATAAATGTCCTGTGTCTTGTCTTGTCTTGTCTGTGAATCATCAAAGTGACAACAGCTTTTGTTGTATACCTCCCGACTTTTTGAGATAAGAAAGAGGGGCAGCTTTAAGACACGCCCCTGTCACTCATGCTGATATAATTCTCAAACAAAATATGTTTTAGTATTCAAACTACAATGCTCCTTACTATAATTATTAGTTTTTCTTTATAGTAAAGTTTAAAATAAGAACTATATTATTGAATTAAACACATTTATTTATCGGAAAAAATAAATAAATTCTCAGGAACGAGACATCTGGGACACAGGCTCATACAACCTATCTAATGTGCTGCGAAGATACACATTGCAGCTAGCTGGAAATCAAAAACATTATCCTGCTCGGTAGTCATCGCTAAGGTGGACTCCATCATGTTATCTGTGAAGATACTTGCCACAATAAAAGATTGGAGGCCTAACTTCTTCTACAAGACATGGGATCATTTGTTGTTCTGTGCCCTTTAATTCTGTAATGGACCTGGTTACCATGTATAATAAGCTGACCCCACTTACCTGATGGGATTCTCTATTATACAGTATTTTCTTTTTCTCTACTTTAATTGTTCTACTGCACAATTTGGACCCTGGATACATGAAGGACTTGCTGAAACTGCACCACACATAACCGCAGATCAGCAGGTTCCATAAACTTGGTCACTCTCAGAGTGCACCTCAAAACTTTGGAGCCAGAGCTTTCTGTCATGCTGCCCCTACCCTTTGGAACTCCCTATCACACTCAGTAAATTCAGCCCCTCCCCGGAGTTATTCAAATCCAGACTAAAAAGCCACCTGTTGAGCCAGGCATTTCCAGCAGGCCAGGTCCGCCCATGATGCCATGTGAGGCTCCGAACTATAAGAGGCTACCTAGGTTTGGAGGACAAAAACCAGGAAAAAATATACTAAACCTTGTGCATCCATGATCCAGGGGCATCTTGTAGACATTCCCCCGCCAATTATTGTGTACCCCTTGTAACTCTTGCGTCCCCATGTTTCCTTCTTTTCCCCCAATATGTTCTCTTATGTCCCCATGCCCTCTTGTGTCCCCCATGTACCCTCCTGTGTCTTCCATGTGTCCTCTTGTGTCCCCATTTTGCAGTAGGACAACAGAGGCGCCAGCAGAATAAAAGTGGATACAATTTTTAAAATTTGCTAGGAGGAAGTGGTGGACTTACCTCCATAAAGCAGACACGAAAGACTGTCTGAAAAGTAGCAATCACATTTATTATATAGTACCCCAGTTTAGTTTGGGGTAATATATAATAAATGTGATTGCTACTTTTCAGACAGTCTATCGTGTCTGCTTTATGGAGGTAAGTCCACCACTTCCTCCTAGCAAATTTTAAAAATTGTATCCACTTTTATTCTGCTGGCGCCTCTGTTCTCCTACTGCAAAATTGTGTCCACCCCTGGTGGAGGGGTGATCTACCCCTTTTTCTCATTTACAGAGAGTGACTTCTTAGCCCTGAGTGAGGACAGGTCTAATCTCCTCACCTGCTCAGAGAGGCATCTATCTGTTGGTCGATCTGATGGCAAATCGCAGTGTATGGCCACCTTTAGGAGGAGAAAAAGTGCATCTTGTATTCAGAAAAATATGCTACCTAATACTGCTTTCTGTGGAGTCATGATGAGATCTGAACTTGTAAAACTTTGCTTAGTAGTACTTGAAAAATTGCAACATATAGAGAATATGCAAATATCCTCAAATTCAGACATTTAATGATTTAATGCTGGGTACAGACGATATGTTTTTCCGCTCGATTTTCCACCCAATCATTTTTTTCCGCTCAATTCTGCGCTCGATTCTGTGCTCCATTTTCTTATCTTCTACTTGTTTTTCTTATGTTTTTTCATTTACTTCTATGAGAAATTGAGTGCAGAATCGATCGGAAAGGAATATCGGACATGACGGGAATTATCTATTGAATCCATCTATCGAGCGGAAAAACGTATTGTGTGTACCCAGCATAAAACCTCACTGTTCCCACGTGTTTTCTTGTTACATTTCCCAGGGATGGCTATGTAGACTTGCTCCCCTGAGGTAATTCTGCTGCTCTGTTTGCCTTCTACACAGCTAATGTTTACTTGTTCCAGCAGACATTCTCTTCTGCAAAGATAAAGACTTGCACATAATAAACATTTAAACAGGTACAGCAGGTAATACAAACATTAGCTGCTGCTAGTCAGAGATCCAAAGCACTATTTGTCTATCTGAGAAGCATTGCTGTACAGACCAGCGCACCTACCATGCTTAAATGTTCTCAGCTATGGAGCGGGAAAGGGAGCAGAATAACAAAAAGGTTTCTTGCTGTTGTGGAATATAGTAAAAAGGATGGCTGGGACAATTTCAACACTAATCAAATACTGTAAGAAAATATAGACAATGAGTTTCATAGGTACGTATCAACCAATTTCATCAGGTCAATAAATAGTGTGTCTTAAAAGTGGACTCTATCTAATTCACCCTCATCTGTAAGTAATTATAAGTGTAATTTGATCTCTCAGGCTGTGTCAGCACAGAAAGTCAGCAGTCCACAGCAGACACAGCTACCATGTAAACACAGAATTGTAATCCTTTGTCTGCGTCCATGAAATCAGGAAGTAGACATACTGCTGATTTATTGCAGGAGTTCTGTAAGCTGTAACGAAAAAATGTTTTTATTTAACGGTTATTATGTGGTTGCTTATCTTTAAGAGCAGAGAGGAAGTTTTGAGTTCAGGTCCGCTTTACAGCAAGAAAACCATGGCTCGGAGCACCCATGGTCGAGGGGGGGGGGGAGGGGGGATGATAGCATGTGAATTGACACAGCCAGGCTGTTTGGTGCTCTCATTCCCACCTCTACACCAATGGTCACTTGGGAAGAAGGGCTGGGCTGGGACTCCATTGCATGGGAAAAGGTGGGCAGGGCCGAGCATCAGAAGGTAATCAGGCACTGAGAAGACAAGAAGGTGAAGAAAGGAAGAAAAGAAGATTAAAAGAAGGACGGGAACAACATTTTAACAAGCTGTATGGCACAATCATATCTATGTGGAGCTCTGCACATCTTGCTCTGTCTAAACTTCCTAGCAGGAAGTAGTGAGTTCATGTGATTAATCTGAAAAATATGGATTACCAGCATCCTTACAATTGATGATTTGATTATTGCTGTAAAACTGGAGACACTGTAATAGGTGGAGACTCACATTCGACTTCCTTTCTGCGGATTTCAGTGCAATGACAAAAATGACAAAAATAAAGATGGAAATACTGGGAAGACATATACATCAAATTGTATGTTGTTAACAGAGTTTCTATTAACTCAACACATTAACTTTTTTTAACATTATAAAGCCATAGTATAATATTTAATAACATTTAATAGCAAACTGACTTGAGTAGCGAATGGCTATATTTATTATGTGTTGCGGAAAATATCAGCCCTTGCATAAGAATTATATTGGTATTAAGAGGAAGTAGTAAAAATAGCATAATTAATAAAATTTCTTATTTTTTTTAAATATTCATTTATAAATGATTTAGTCAGTGTCTGCCCATTGTAAAATCTTAACTCTCCCTGATTTACATTCTGATGTTTATTGCTGGTGGTGATATCTTTAGCCCTACCAGGTGATCTGTATGAAATTTTCGTTACTGAGTGTTCTATGCACATAGGGAGCTACTGCTTGCTTGGCAGTTTGAAAGAGTCATTATTTCCCACAATGAGGTCCCCAGACAGTAACCGGTCACTGGGCCATGGCCATGACATCACACTGTGGGAGGGGTTTCATACCAATATCAGCCATACAGACCCCCCTGATGATCCGTTTGAGAAAAGGAAAATATTTCTCATGGGAAAGGGGGTATCAGCTACTGATTGGGATGAAGTTTAATCCTGGGTTAAAGTTGCTCTTTAAAGTGGCATTACCTCAAAGTAAAAAAGTGGCAATACCTGTAGGCCTCTTTCACATGGACAGCTGAACTGCACACTTGATAGGCAGCTCTCCCTCCCATCTGCTGGCCACT
This sequence comes from Hyperolius riggenbachi, assembly GCF_040937935.1. Lineage (NCBI taxonomy): Eukaryota > Metazoa > Chordata > Amphibia > Anura > Hyperoliidae > Hyperolius > Hyperolius riggenbachi. Next base: position 489,112,144 of record NC_090647.1, read on the forward strand.
GAGCGCATTTGGGCTTCAAAAGCAGCTAAATGGCTTTAATGCAGCAATAAATTGCATCATGTCATGCCTGAGCATGGCTGTGCTCAGATATAACCCAGTGTGATGCTTGCCTCCCCACTACCTATGCCGAGCAAGACCCCGGCCCGTGCTTGAGAGTAGTGGAGTGAGGTGGTGAATGTACCGTCTTCAGCCTGAAAGAGGCATAAGTAAATTGCTGCTTCAGTCCAGGTATTGGTATTCTTGATGGCAAGCCATTAAAGTGTAACGGGCATAAAATATAAAATCAATTCTTTATTTTTATCTGGTAAATAAGTAATAAGGGTGCTAACCAGGCAATCCAAAAGTTAAAATCTCTATTACTTTTCTTGTTGATAAATGATCATTCCCCAGTTTATCTGGCTTATTTGGTACACACAAAATTTGGTTTGCACAAAGGAAATTGCAGGGCATGCTGGGTTGTTGTTTTTTTTGCTTCTATACTTTCCCCTCAGACTTAACTAATGCAGCCTGATTGGCTGAAGCCTCTTTCCCTCCTGTTTTTCCCTCCCGCACCTCTGTTCCTCTCTGATTGGCCAGTATTTCTCATGCTGAAACAATGCACTTTCTATAGTGGAAGGCGGGCAATGCATACACAATCAGGTGGAGGAGAGTAAGGGAGGAAATGACATCAGGATTGGCTTCAAAATAGCCACAGTTAAAATGGAGAAGGATTTTCTCTTTTTTTTACTGTAGTAATATCACTAAAATCTAAACGTGGACAGTGCAATACATATGTTATGGAAGTAGAGCAAGTATTTATCTACTTACCGTATATACTCGGCTACAAGTCGAGAAATTTAGGACTGACTCACAATTTAAAAGTGGGGGGGTCGACTTATAGTCGCGTCAGCCCTAAATTTCCAAACTTGTAGCCGAGGTCGGGGTGCCCCTTTCTCCTTACTACTCTACACTGCACTGCCCCTCTCTAGCTCTCCCTCCCTCCTGCCTCCTCCTAATTATAATTGTGGCCAGTTTTCCCTATAAACTCCCCCTCCCCTTCCAGCCGCTATGGTGCCTGCCGTTCTGGCCCCTCTCTCCCCCGTGTTCAGTGAATGAATGCAGTGTAGAAAGCTGACATACGTTACCTAATCCATCGCTGCGCGCTGTGTCCTTTGATCTCCTCTTCGCTCATGCCGGCGAGCATACTATAGCGTCTCTCCTGCTTCAGTACCATGTGACTCCCGATGTCACATGGTACTGGAAGCAGGAGAGACGCTATAATATGCTCGCCGGCATGAGCGAAGAGGAGATCAAAGGACACAGCGCGCAGCGGTGGATTAGGTAACGTATGTCAGCTTTCTACACTGCATTCATTCACTGAACACGGGGGAGAGAGGGGCCACCCGGGGAGAGAGAACGGCAGGCACCATAGCGGCTGGAAGGGGAGGGGGAGTTTATAGGGAAAACTGGCCACAATTATAATTAGGAGGAGGCGGGAGGGAGAGCTAGAGAGGGGCATTCACTAAACACAGGGGAGAGAGGGGCCACCCGGGGAGAGAGAGAATGGCAGGCACAATAGCGGCTGGAGGGGGAGTTTATAGGGAAAACTGGCCATAGTACTCAGGATATCCGATCTGCATACAGAATGCAGAACAAAATGAGTTAAACAGTGAAAAGCTGAAGCAGCACCTGGGGACCAGGAGGAGTTAATGGCTGCAGAGTTTTATGCACTACAGCCATTAACTTCTCCTGTTCCCCAAAGGCAGGCATTACTTCTGGACCCCAAGTGCAGAGCCAGTAACCCCTCCTAGTCCCCACCTGCAGCCATCAACTTTCCTAGGCCGACTTATACTTGAGACTTGGAGAAATACCAGCTTTTGGGGATCAAATTTGGGGGTCGACTTATACACGGGGTCGACTTGTATCCGAGTATATACGGTATATATGTGGGGTTTTTTTCTGAGATAGTATGGCTGACAACTCCTCCTTAATGCTGTGGTAGAGTAAATTAGGTTTAGTGTACTCCACCCTATGACTGGGAGTTTTTCAACTCTTAACAGATTTACGCTCCACTCCCGCTTAAGCGGTTGCAAAATAGAAACGTTAACATCTATTTTGCATCCGCTCGGCACCATCTGCACCACGTCTGCACATCCGAAGCAATTGCCGCTCACCCGTCCTGTTGCTGATTGCCACCACTCCCCTGTACCCAGTCCGGAGGCCGGCAAGAGCATGGGACTCTCCATAGGCTGCAGCAGGCCAATTCTGCCTCACAACAGGAAGAATTTTTATTGTTCCCCCATGTTCCCCCATGAGAATTCTCCCTGTTGCTGAAGATTCCCATTGGTCTTTTCAGCCCAATGGAGATCCCCATGCTTCTGCCAGGTGTACATGGAGCAAACGTTGGTGGGACTCATACACAGATGTGTTACTCCCGTAGGCTATTTGGGGGAAAATCATCCACCTGCCTGGGATTATCACAGACTGCACAGAAGTACAGTCCACTTACTGCAATGGATTCGGTGGACCCGTTGAAGAGGGACAGGTGTGAACAGCGTTAAAAATAGGAGCCGTTCACTATCAGTTTAGCAATAAGCAGAGTGCGGACAAAAATGTTCATTCTCCACTTAAGCAGGAACACAGCCTTACAAGGTTTATGCAGCCAGGGAATACACCATGACATTTTTTGGCAGCTAGATGGTTCGATAGATAATTTCCGACATGTCCGATCTGATTTTCGATTGTTTTTTTGATCGATTTCTCATAAAAGTGAATGGAAATCGATCAAAGAAACGATCAGAAACTCGATCAGACAGTAAATCTGCTGCAAAATCTCATTGTGTATTCCCAGCATAAGAGCCTGGATCTCTTATCTAGTCACATGATAATGATTCAGATTACCTTGCTGTTAAGTTTCTATTAACTGATGAACATGAGTCACCAGTTTAGTAGAGCAGGTTGATCTGGTTGGCAATGGAGAAACAATTTATGTATTCAACTAGAAAATATCCATGTTCTTCCTGTTATGGAAATCAGTCTATTGTTTAGTTCCTGTAATGTTTTGTTTACATGATTAAGTCAGGCAAAAATAAGTATAGAAGTTGGTCACACTCACTGACATGAGACAAAAAGATAAGAGGAAGCAATGCCCCACGGGCGCTCTTATAGGATCCGCATCAGCCAGTATTGGATCTCTACCTTCAAGGCTTCCCTCATGAGAACATTGTTCCGAGTTGTATTGTACACTGTTGAACTCATTGTTATCACCAGCCCTATTATAACTTAAAGCGGACCTGAATTCAGAACTTCCTCTCTGCTCTAAAACATAAGCACAGCGTAACAACCTTTAAAGAAAAACATTTCTTTGTTACAGCTGATACAAATCCTGCAATAAATCTGCACTGTCTTATTCCTCCTTTCATGGAAGGAGACATAGGGTCAACATCCTGTGTTTACAAATTAGCAGCTCTGCCGAGGCAGAGGAGATTCCTAAGCTGACACAGCTAAAGAGATCAAATTGGTGAATAGTCACAGGTGAGGGTCAATTAGACAAGCTAAACTCTCTAAATACACACAGGGTGCATCTTTCTATGTTTTCTTTCGGTCCTGTGCAAGAGCTCTTAGAAATGTTTTAAAAAGTTTAAAAATAATAACCAAGGCTTAGTTTAATCTGCTGTCAAGGATTCCAGTTGGTCCAGATAAATGGAACAGTGGGAATTCAAGTGCCGAGAGCTCCCAGTTAGATGGTGGTAGGGATGGTCAATGAGATACAGCATTATGCAAAGTCTATATTACAAATGTGTGCAGCTTGAAATGGACCAATTGAATTCCACCTTGTCTGTCGGGATCCATTTGTAAACTGCATTAATTTGCATAGAAAATAGGCATAATCCTGCATCAACTCAATTATTTTAATCTCAATGACCATCCCTATCTGCAGAGGATAATGGATCAACGAGTGCAGTGGGTAGCAGTTCTACAGTCAAACAATAAATAGGTAGTATGTAGTGACTGCACACTCCAACACTGCTTCCAGTCGACGTGCCCGGCCAGCGATCCAGCAGCACTCAGGATCAGTAGACAAAATGGCAAAGAAGAAGCCGGCACCGTCTATGAATGATTTTCTGCTCTTTTATTGCATATAGAATATTCCAGCAGATTTAAGCAACGTTTCAAGGCTGCATGCCTCTTTGTCAAGCTTGCTGGAAGTCAATTACACCTTATACACTAACACATGGGTATATATACACAACATGGTTAAAAGCAACCAATGAAATTCAAATATGTATACACCAATCACAATAGTCCTAATATGTTGGACCTGATGGGGAACTTACATGCTGTTGCTTTGATAGGACGTAGAAGGGTGGATCCTCCCACCTGTCAGGCCCCTCTTGGCAGACAGCTGACACCCCCTGGGTCCGCCTATCACAACGGAGACCCCACTCCTCCGCCCACGGCGGACCTGAGTGAAGCTCCATGTGATGACTCCCGGCGGATACTATGGAGACGCGAGCGGCAACACGCCGCTGACGTCACCAGATGACTCTAAAGGGGAGACAGCCTCCGGCCAATCAGGGTCAACCCACGTAAGTGCGGCACGGACGTCGCACTTCTAAAATACAACATGATGCCGTCTATCAGACGCATCTACCTAATATGGCTAATTTGCATAGGTAAACAGAGATGGCCATACTCATACTGCGCTCTCTCATGAGACTCTTGTCAAAACTACATAGGAGAGGAGAAGTAAGGGAGGAGGACCAGAGGAATAAAATATACAAAAATATGAAAAAATATGAAAAATAGAACTATCTAGAAACAGGGAGGGAAAGTAATACAAAAAAAAAATAAAAATAAAAATAAAAAACGGACAAATTAGAAAATAAGAATAAAAATCAAAAATAAATAACCAACAAATAAAGAAAAAAATAAAAAACACTACAAATAAGATAGAACAAATAGCATATACAGATAATGTCCATGTAGGGGAACGGGACCAGACCAATCCATTGTAATTAAAGGGACAGTATCTCAGATATGACGATACATTCACTGAACCCAACCAAAACATTATCTATTAGGGGAGACTAGGTACAATGGAGCAGAGGACAAAAATAACAGAAAAAAATTACAAAAACGGTAATAAGTCAAATTCTCTATTTAATCCTCTAGGCTCCATTGTATCCAGTCTCTTGATCCAATAAGCCTCCCTCCACAGCAATTTTTTCAGGCGATCTCCCCCTCTTCTCAAGGGTGCTATTTTTTCAACAACCATAAATCGCAGCTGGCTGACATGGTGACCTGCTTGAGCAAAGTGAAATGCTACAGCTTGATCTGTTAGTCTTTCCCTGATAGCATGTTTATGTGATGACAAGCGTTTTTTAATTTTTGAGTGGTTTGTCCAATATATAGTAAGCCACAAGGTCATTTTAGGGCATAAACCACATAATCTGAATCGCAGGTATGCCACCCCTTAATTAGAATTTTGGTTCCCTGATGGGGATGTAATATCGCTGGACCCTTAATAACAGAACTGCAATGGACACAATTGAGACAGGGGTATGTCCCCCTCCTCTGGGTAGAAGTGACATCACTATTGACATTTACGTCAGCATGTACTAGACGATCCCTAAGTATAGGGGGTCTTTTGTAAGAAATGAGTGGGGGGTTCCTAAAATGCGCAATGTCTGGGAAGCTATCGGCTAACAAATGCCAATGTCGTTTAATAATCTTTGAAATACTAAGACTTTGTGTATTATATATCGTGACAAATGGAACACGATCCCGTATCTGTTGTCTATTCCTCGGTCCCCCATGTTGTACATTAACTCTACTACGTGCTCTCTGCAAAATTTCCACTGGATATCCCCTATTTTCAAACTTGTGTTGCATCTCATCAAGTCTCCGCTCCCGTGTCTCCCCGTCCTCAACTATATGTTGTATTCTTTGAAACTGACTAATAGGTACTGAACCTCTAGTTGTCCACGGATGAAAACTCCCATAATGGAGAAGGGAGTTCACATCCGTGGGCTTAACATAGAGGTCGGTATTCAACCTATCTCCACATCTACGAACCAGAGTGTCCAAGAAGCTCACTTCATCAGCAGAGGAATGGATAGTCAGTCGTATATTAACAGTTAATTTTTATTGTTTTTCCAACATTTACATAACAAAAGGAAGGAAGCAGACAGTGCAAGTACAATCTCCCCCACAATAGGAGATATAGTTACATAGCTTTTACATATGTGCATTATGTGACAGTACAGCAGTGTAATCAGGCAACAGGGATCATGTTAATACGTTCTTGGTAAATCAGTGTAAGTATGATTATCCATTGATGGAGGGATCAAATCGCACTGAGAAGGGAAGTAAAGAAGTGATCTTGATTGAGGATTATCCACATGCGTTTGGTCCATGAAGAAAGAGAGAAGAAAGAAGAAGGAAAAGAAGAAAAGCTTGCCCGACCGCCCCCAGCCCACCACCCGCCCCACCGCTGATATTTCAGTATCCTTTTAGTCTGTAATAGGAATAAATTTGTCACTCGTGGGATCTAAGATCCTGCTTTCCCAGATACCCCAAATCTTATTGAATTTTTTGGGGTTTTTCCTGTTTAGGTAAGTAGTTCTATACAGTGGTAGGGCAGAGTTGATTGATTTGGCCCAAGTACCCACAGTTGGGACAGAGGCCTTTTTCCAGAATTTTAAAATCTCTTTTCTTGCTTGAAAGCACAGCATTTTGAGTAATAGTTGCTTGTGTTTCGAGACATTAACCGCTTCCAGTTTGCCCAGGAGTAATAGGCCTATATCCAAAGGGAGGGCTGTCTCCAGCAAAGTATTAATTATTGAGAGTATGCTCTCCCAAAAAGGGATGATTTTTGGGCAGGACCAAAATATATGTATAAAGTCTCCTTTGTGAATTACACATCTCCAGCATTTATCCGAGTGGGTGGAGTTCATTCTATTGAGTCGTGAGGGGGTAAGGTATATCCTATGAAGGAATTTTATTTGGATTAGATGATCATTCGCAGATATCACTGTTGCGGGAAATTCTTCCAGAATTATATCCCATTCCTTTTCACTAAGGGAGGGGATATCTGTCTTCCATTTACGGTAGCATTTTTCTAGTCTATAATTATTAGTGTTTAACAGTGTTGAGTAGATGGAGGAAAGGGTTTTAGGGAGATTTTTAGTCAGTAGAAGTGTTTCTAGCTTGTCAGTTTGCAGATCAGGTGGCTGGGAGCCAAATTGAGATCTGTAGGCATGATGGAGTTGTAAATATCTGAACAGGTGTTTGTTTGGGAGGTCGCATTGGGTCTTGAGTGTATTGAAGGTATGGATAGATTTTTCATGTTGTATGTGGGAGATGTTTTTTATTCCGTATCCTGCCCATAGGATTGGGTCGGGGATTGTGGTGAAGTGCTGAAGAGAGGGGTTGCCCCATAAAGGTGTGAAGGGGGAAATAGTACCTGGAACTGTAAAATAGGCCCTGGCTGTTTTCCAAGCCTTCCATGAAGTAGTCATAGGGAGCGTAGTTTGGGGGTTGGCTCTAGGGCCTCTGTATGGTAAGTTTGTGAGCTGTTCGTAGGAGCCCAATATTGCCGCCTCTACATTCACCGCTGGGTTCGTGTTTTCTTGCGCGAACCACCATCTGATGGTAACGAGAAGGGATGCCCAGTAATACTTTTGGAGGTGCGGTAAGGCCAACCCCCCCTGGATTTAGGGAGCTGTAGTACGTCCAGTGCTAATCTAGGTTGTTTGCCTGCCCAGATGAAGGTAAGAATGGTTTTATCTATTTTCTTAAAGAGAGCGGCAGGGAGCCAGACAGGGCATTGACGAAAGAGGTATGTAAATTTGGGTAGAAAGATCATTTTGAGCAGGTTGATCCTGTCAGTCGTATATTAGGGCATCTGCCCATCAACTCATCCACAAAAGTCACAAGGACAGAATGTGGCCCTGCCCACACGCAAAAAACATCATCAATATATCTATGCCATTGTCTGGCGTATTTTTGAAATAATTCACTGGTGTATACCTACATTTCTTCATATACCCCCATGAAGATGTTTGCGTAGGACGGGGCCACATTCGACCCCATAGCTGTGCCCCTGACCTGTAAATAAAAAGGATTCCTCAAACCGAAAATAATTAAATTGAAGAACAATCCTCAACAGATCACAAATAAACTTAACCTGAGGACCTGAGAAGTCCGATGCTGTTTCAAGTATATACTGTACCGCCTCTACACCTCCATCATGTGGGATGGAGGTGTAGAGGCTCTCCACATCTAAGGTAACAAGTAAACAAGGATATGTTAGAGGTTCCATATTACGGATAATATTCAAAAACATTCGAGTATCCCGTAAATAAGATTTTAATCCAGCCACATAAGGTCTTAATATTTGATCCAGATATTTAGCCACTGGAGAGAATACCAACTCTACCCCTGCCACTATAGGACGGCCCGGGGGGGTCCACCAATCGTTTGTGGATTTTGGAACATACATATATCACAGGTGTGATGGGATGTTCCTGTATTAAAAATTTAGCCAGCTTCTCATTTTTGGCTTGCACAGCTGTTGCTATGACCTCAGCTATGTGTCTCTGAATATCACACAGCGGGTCACCATTAAGTTTTTGGTATGTCGATGTATCGGAGAGCTGTCTAATGACTTCACTCCGATACTTGTTTGTGTCCATCACCACCACTGCCCCTCCCTTATCCGCAGGTTTAATTGTAATTAGCGGATTTTCTGAGAGTTCTCTCAATGCTTGTGATTGTTCCCTCGTGATGTTTTTACGGGTAGAGAAACCCAGCAGTCTCGGATTCCTAAGAAGGGCATCCACTTCATTTTGGACCTTTTTCATGAAGAGATCTATGATCTGACAAGATGGAGGTTGGAAGTGACTTTTAAGTCTTAGATTAGTATCCTGCAATTGTAAAGTCTCTGAGTCATTCTCAAGTGGAATATTTGATTTGAACGTTCTTGGTATAGAAAAAAAGTACTTAAGTTTAATGAAACGAAAAAATCTCTGTAACTCAATATCAACTTCAAGAGGGTCAGGAGCATTGGTTGGAGCATATGATAGTCCAAGGTTGAGGGCGGAGGTCTGCTGCACAGGCGTCAGAGCAAATGAGGAGATGTTTACTACAATCATGTCCTGCGGTAAGGTTGATTGCGTCGTGGACGCAGTCTGCCCCTGATTCCTTCTTCTCTTACGTCCACCCCTACGTTTACTCCTGTGTTTGGGGCTAAATCCGATGATAATTCTTGTGAGGAACTTGTGCCCAGATCAGATGAATCTGGTTGATTCCCAGCGGGGCGATCACCAGGTCTCCCCTCTTGTCTTGGTCTTCGTGGGGGGCGTTGTCTTGGTATAGGCCTTTGCCAATTGTATATGGAGCTATAATCAGCTTCATCTCTCTGAAATTTATCGCGTTTAATAGACTGTATTTGTTTCTCATAATTTTCCAGACTGTCAGTGAGGTCTATCAAAAACGCCTCATATTCTCCTTCTGGAATCAGCTGTCGGAGTTTGGTTTTGAGTTCTTTCCGCTGTTTATCCAATTTGGGAAGTTCTTCCTGAATTTTCTCAATGGTTAACACCATTGAATCGAATGAAGCCTTGTTCCAGATTCGGGACCATTTTAGGCAAAAGTCCTTATCCATTGGGAACATAATTGGTGCCACATTAGATCTCATTCCTCTAGGGATGCGTTTGACTCTATGGTATTCCGCTAGGGTTCTTGAGTGTAGCTCCACGTTCTTCCTGTTATGGAAATCAGTCATTAGTTTGGTTCCTGTAATGTTTTGTTTACATGATTAAAGGGATACTGTAGTGGGGTCGGGGGAAAATGAGTTGAACTTACCCGGGGCTTCTAATGGTCCCCCGCAGACATCCTGTGTTGGCACAGCCACACACCGATGCTCCGGCCCCACCTACAGTTCACTTCTGGAATTTCTGACTTTAAAGTCAGAAAACCACTGCGCCTGCGTTGCCATGTCCTCACTCCCGCTGATGTCACCAGGAGTGTACTGCGCAGACACAGACCATACTGGGCCTGCGCTGTGCGCTCTTGGTGACATCAGCGGGATTGAGGACATGGCAACGCAGGCGCAGTGGTTTTCAGACTTTAAAGTCTGAAATTCCAGAAGTGAACCGGAGGCGGGGCCGGAGCATCGGTGAGTGGCTGCGCCAACACAGGATGTCTGCGGGGGGCTGTTAGAAGCCCCGGGTAAGTTCAACTAATTTTCCCCTGACCCCCCTACAGTATCCCTTTAAGTCAGGCAAAAATAAGAATAGAAGTTGGTCACACTCACTGACATGAGACAAAAAGATAAGAGGAAGCAATGCCCCACGGGCGCTCTTATAGGATCCGCATCAGCCAGTATTGGATCTCTACCTTCAAGGCTTCCCTCATGAGAACATTGTTCTGTGTTGTATTGTACACTGTTGAACTCATTGTTATCACCAGCCCTATTATAACTTAAAGCGAACCTGAATTCAGAACTTCCTCTCTGCTCTAAAACATAAGCACAGCGTAATAACCTTTAAAGAAAAACATTTCTTTGTTACAGCTGATACAAATCCTGCAATAAATCTGCACTGTCTTATTCCTCCTTTCATGGAAGGAGACATAGGGTCAACATCCTGTGTTTACAAATTAGCAGCTCTGCCGAGGCAGAGGAGATTCCTAAGCTGACACAGCTAAAGAGATCAAATTGGTGAATAGTCACAGGTGAGGGTCAATTAGACAAGCTAAACTCTCTAAATACACACAGGGTGCATCTTTCTATGTTTTCTTTCGGTCCTGTACAAGAGCTCTTAGAAATGTTTTAAAAAGTTTAAAAATAATAACCAAGGCTTAGTTTAATCTGCTGTCAAGGATTCCAGTTGGTCCAGATAAATGGAACAGTGGGAATTCAAGTGCCGAGAGCTCCCAGTTAGATGGTGGTAGGGATGGTCAATGAGATACAGCATTATGCAAAGTCTATATTACAAATGTATGCAGCTTGAAATGGACCAATTGAATTCCACCTTGTCTGTCGGGATCCATTTGTAAACTGCATTAATTTGCATAGAAAATAGGCATAATCCTGCATCAACTCAATTATTTTAATCTCAATGACCATCCCTATCTGCAGAAGATAATCGATCAATGAGTGCAGTGGGTGGCAGTTCTACAGTCAAACAATAAAAGCACAGATGAAGAAAAGAAGAAAAATATTGGAAAATGAATGCACAGGCGCTATAATACATAATGCAGGCACCTCACTGTACTGTCATTGGGAGCAATGCTGAGGTGATTTTCTGTGGTGTATATGCTGTTTGGGGAGGGGTGTTCCTTTCTTTTCCCTCTCAAACAGGTTGTCACAGAGCTGAAAGTTTCTGCCTGGTACCTACATGGTGGGTCGGCTTAAGTGGTACACTGTGGTATAGTTCTGGCTGTTGATTGGACAACGGATTGACCTATGGTGTCAAAGGTCAGAAGCCAATAAAGAGGACTGTGGATCACCTGACCTTTCACTCTTTGAGGAGACACCAAGAAGAAGTGATCTGCAATTCTCTTTTGCTTTGTCTGTGGCTATGTCTGACCTTTTGGACGCGGTTTGCCAGTGTGCAGGAGCCCAGGGAGGAGAAGAATGGGTTAAGGAACTGCTGGCTCGTCTACCTGGAGCTTTACCAACTTTATGTGATGGCGTTTCACCCCCTCAAGCCCAGATGCAGCCACCCGCCAGACCTTATGTTACCTGCCAGCCTTCAGGTCTGCCTCTGTTTTCCCCTCTGATGCCTCTGCAATCAATGCCGAGCTGCTCTTCTTTTTCTCCGCTTCCTGCTGAATGCTCAGCTTCTATGGGCAGCGAGGGTATCCCGGCTCCATCCTTCACGACCGGAAATGCGTCACGGCGTGACGCAGAAGAGGTGTAGTCAGCTGGAGAGCACTGAAGTCCTCCTATGGCCATCCGATCTTCTTCCCCCCGGCCGAAGAGACTGAAGCAGCCCTACTCTCCACCACAGCAGGCACCCAGAAGCGGCTCTCTCCGGCAGCACCCGTCCGGCCCATCCTCCTCCAGCAAGAGGCGAGGAAAACCCAGAGGTGGCTCCCACAAGAAAGCTCCTTCCTCTACCCAGCCTGATCGTCAGTCTGCTCCCACGCTGCCAGGCCATCCTCCCCCCAGTTTTTGGCTCCTTCTCCTAGCTGCCTCCCTTCAGCCCATCCAGCGATTCCTCATGCTGAAAGTGATTCGGAGGCATCTGGAGTTGAGGAAGCCGCAGCCATCTCTCCCGATCCTTGTCAGGATCCTGGTGAGTCCTCCTTCCCCCACTCCTCCATCATTGATTTATTGTGCTCCGTGAGGGAGCTGGTTTCCAAGTTGCAGCCCCCCCCTCCTTCCCTCTTCATCTGTCTCCACCTCTCCACCTCTTGCTTCTACCTCCACCCCTCCCTCTCACTCCATCTCTCCAGTTTCAACCTGGTTGGGCCCTGAATCTGTGGCTCCTGCTACCTGGGAAGCTTACTATTCAGCATGGCTTAGGTGGAGCGCTTTTTACAAGGGGATGAAAATTTCTCCGTTGGCTGACTCGCCAGAGCCAGTGCTGCTTTCTGTGTGCAGTAAATTATCAGAGGGGCATCTTATAGCTCCATTTATAGGGAATTAGCTGGAGTTTCTTTTTTCAGAAAATTACAAGGAGCACCGGTATGTAGCTCTTACTATATTATATCCGATTTTCTAAAAAGGCTTAAAAAAATCATCGGTGTCAGTAGATGATAGACGGCCTATAATACTCCCAGTGCTTGCCAATTTAATCGAGACCTTGGACAGAGTTTGCTTTTCCCATGAGTTACATCTGTTCAGAGCAGCCTTTTCCCTTTTATTTTTTGGGGCATTGAGAATATCGTAACTCGTTTCCAGGTCAAAGCACTCCCATTCTGGCTTTAGGCATAATGACATTGTGGGGAATGAGAGTTGGGTCCTTCTTTTCATTAGAAAATCTAAGACGGACCAATTTGGTAAAGGAGCTTGGGTCACTCTTTTTCAAATTGACACCTTCAATTTCTGCCCAGTAGTTTTATCCAAAAAATGTTTAGGAATTAGGCCTTCATCCCTTTCCTTTCTTTGCCATCAAGATGGCTCTCCCCTCACCATTTTTCAATTCAACTGTTAAATCGGTGCCTGGAAGTTTTGGGCCTTACACATCTACGTATCACTTCCCATTCATTTAGAATAGGGGTGGCCACTGAAACAGCTAGGATGGGCTTTAATGAGAGTATGATAAGAAAATTGGGTAGATGGGAATCATCTCGTTTTTGCTTATATGTACGTCCATCTCTGTCTAATTATTAATCTTATATCTTTCAGACCCCCCGAAGATTGTGTGGATCGTTGGACACAGCTTCATTTTTTGGGCTCATCAGAGAGCACAAGTCCAACCCTACTCCACTAATCTTTCTTTTGACAATTCTAAGTTCTGAATCCTTTGGAAGGGCGTTAGAGGTTTGTGATGGGAGGAACTATGGGATTTAGTCAATTTTATGAATGATACCTGGCCCACCCCGGATATCATGGTGATTAATTTGGGAGGGAACGAAGTAGGCAGATTTAAAACGTTAAGTTTAATTCACAGAATGAAATCTGATTTCATTTACATTTCGGAATTGTTCCCATTCTTCAGGATTGTCTTTTCGAAGATCATCCCTTGCAGAATTTGGCAGGCCCCATCAAAAATAAAATGTAGGGTGAACAAGCGTATGTCCAATTTCTTGTATGGCAATTTGGGAGGTTGTTTTTACTGGCACAAGGACCTAGAAGGTTTCTGCCCTGGCCTTTACAGAAGTGATAATGTACAGCTTTCCGACATTGGATTGGACATTTTTAATAAAAACATCCAGGAGGCTATTGAATTGGCCGTGGGTGTGGATGGGACAGGCAGTTAGTGCCTGTCTGGTGGAAGGGACACCTGCTGCTAAGAGGGTGGGGACCAATTAGCTTGTTTAAGTTGCTCTTGGCTACAGGGTCGAGCAGCTATGGACTTTCTTGGAGGTTCAGTAGTTTATATGGTTTGATAGACCATGTAAACTTTACCACTTAAAGAGGAACTCCACCATTGAAAATAATGTAATCAAAAATGTGCTTCATTTTTACAATAATTATGTATAAATGATTTAGTCAGTGTTTGCCCATTGTAAAATCTTTTAAATCCCTGATTTACATTCTGACATTTATTACATGGTGACATTTTTACTGTTGGCAGGTGATGTAGCTGCTGCATGCTTTTTTGGCAGTTGGATACAGCTGTAAACAGCTTTTTCCCACAATGCAGCAAGGTTCACAGACAGGAAACTGCCAGGAGTACGTACTCAGAGTTTCTTGTGGGAGGGGTTTCACCACAATATCAGTCATACAGCGCCCCCTGATGGTCTGTTTGTGAAAGGGAATAGATTTGCGCAAACTTATTCGCGCAAACTTCGGTGTGTCACAATCGCGGTGAACCACGAATCTTATGGCGGTTCGACCGGCCCCTATACTACATCATTAGGGTCAACTTTGACCCTCTACATCACAGTCAGCAGGCACAGGGTAGCCAATCAGGCTACACTCCCTCCTGGAGCCCCACCCACCCTTATAAAAGGCAGGCAGCGTCAGGCATTTCACTCACTCGTGTGCCTGCAGTAATTAGAGAAGGGAGAGGTGCTGCAGAGACATTAGGGAAAGCTTAGTTAGGCTACAGTTAGGCTTGTTAGCTTGCTCTTTCTTGCTAATACTTATTGCTAAAAAGCACTCCTCATCCTCAACAGCTCTTTTGAGGGCTAACGTTGTTCTTGTGATCTATTTTTTTTTGTGTGTGTGCGTGTCACAGACACTTGTGTTGCATATATCAGCCCTGTCAGTCAGTCTTAGCTGCTGGACCTTGGCCCCTTGGTAATTTCTACCGTGCTGCTGCCAGGCCCAGCACATTCAGTGACTACCTGTGTGTGTGACAGCTGTACATTTGAAATACCCATCACTGCATATACCTACCTGTCGTTCACAGTGCACCCACCTACCTACGTGAGCGCACGCAGTGTCACTGTACCTGTTTGGTACCTGTGTGTGTGTGACATGTGCACATTTGTAATACCCATCATTGCATAGACCTACCTGTTGCTCACAGTGCACACACCTACCTACGTGAGTGCACGCAGTGTCACTGTACTTGTTTGGTACCGGTGTGTGTGACAGGTGCACATTTGTAATACCAGTCACTGCATACCTGTTTACTGCACCTGTGTGACCGCATGCTGTATTATATACCAGTCCATGCATACCTGTTAACTGCACCTGTGTAACCGCACATTGTTGTACCAGCAGTTACTGCAACCTGTTCATTGAACCTGTGTAACCGCACATTATTGTACCTGCAGTCACTGCAACCAGTTCCCTGCACCTGTGTAGCTATACATTGTATTAGTCAAGTCAGTGCATACCTTTCACTTCATCCCCCCCAATATGGACAAAACAAGAGGCAGAGCCAGAGGCAGGCCACCTGGCAGGTCTGTTCGAGGTCGCGCTGTCATGATTTCGTGTGGCCCTCAACCAAAGTAAAGTGTTCAGAAGAAGGCAGTGCCATCAACCCCCAATATTGTCAGGGCGTAATTGACTATTTAACACAAAACACCTCATCTTCTTCAGCTTTCGCTCAGAAGCGTGGCATATCTTCCTCCTCCTGCTCTGATTCTGGCCACCACCACCAAAGTGCTATCACCCCAGGGCTCAGCGGTGTGGAAAATTTTTTGTGTGTCTGACTCAGATGAGAGCAATGCCATCTGTACTCTCTGCCACTGAAAATTGAACTGTGGAAAGACCAAGACCCGCGTAGGGAGTAGGGACAACTACTTTACAAAGGCACATGATTACAAAGCACAAACTGCAATGGGATGACCACCTGAGGAAAAGCAGCACACAAAAGCAAAGCCACACACCGCAGTGTAAGATACCAGGCCGCAATTATTTCTCAAAAAAGGCAATACCTAAACTGTACCATGATGTTGAAAGGCAAGGTGTGACATCTCTGGCACACAGCGTTGGGTCAAGGGTCCATCTGACCACGGATGCCTGGTCTGCAAAGCACGCTCAGGCCTGCCCGAAGACTAAGTCAGTCCCCACACACAGCATCTCTGCCTGCACGCCGTGTGACTGCCTGCCCCAAGACTAAGTCGGTCCCCACACAGCATTTCTGCCTGCAGGCCGCTTGATTGCCTTCTCCGCCACCACCAACAGGGTCCAGGACTCCTGGCAGATTCCTGAATTTTTAAGGCCGCTGCTAGCTATAATAATTTTTCTGGTGCGTGTACATGCCTGCCTAATTTTTCTGGCTGCACTGCAGCAACAAAACAAAAGGCTTGCACATGTGTCAATTCCCCTTCGTGATTGTTACCTTGCTGCAGTGAAGGGGCTTGCGTATCACAATGAAGCAATGACCGCCGGCTATATGAGGGTCTCGGGGGGGGCACATCCAAGATAATAAGGTCATTGCTTCATTGTGGGCAGACCAAATTTGATCAGCTGGACAATCACTGTTGTTCTGTCATTAAGCTACCTCAGCCCGGCGACCATATGGGCTTGAAAACCGACATGGTCTGCACTCTCGCCATGGTGTGCACCAGTCCAGCACGGTCGTCACTACACAAACAGCTGTGTGCGGTGCGTTACACAGTGAGTTTGGTCTGTCAGTGTGAAGCAGTACTCTAATTACACTCCCTGATTGATGTACACACATGCAAGATGTTTTAAAGCACTTTAGGCCTCCAATTTAGCATGCAATGTGATTTCTGCCCTTAAAATGCTGCTTTGCATCAAATCCAGATTTTTCCCCGGGACTTTTGGCATGTATCCCACTCCCCCATGCAAAAACTCAGATGTCAGACCCCTTGAAACATCTTTTCCAACACTTTTGTAGCCAGCATAAATGTTTCTATTTTTCGAAGTTCACCTCCCCATTGAAGTCTATTGCGGTTTGCGGAAGTTCGCGCGAACCGAACTTTTTGCGGAGAACCGAAATTCGGAGGTTCGAACCATCTCTACAAGGCACTGTACATACACATGTCTATCTCATCATGTCACATGCCACTTTGGGTAACCTTTAAGTTTGATCATAACTTTTTTTTCATGATGGATTGAGTTTGTATATACCTATTTTTTATGTGACGGGGTCCAAGCTATAAGACACATCAAAATGTATTATCCATCTCTTAGCGACTAAAAGGAGGTCTCATATACGTCACATATACGTAATTTAATGACAAACTGGATGCCAACCAAGCCATTATTCTCAAGGTCCACCTATGGCTTTTTGCAAGCCATCTTTTTTGCACTATTACAGGCACCATTCTTTATTTGCATAGCCCCAAAAGAACCAGGACTTCAGAAATAGGCAACAAATGCCCCCATTATGGAAACCTAACAACCAGGGCTTTTCAAAAGTGAATGTTTTGTAAGCTTCTGACTCATGTCATTTTGCTGAAACCTTCCCAAGCTTGATCATAATTTAGAAAACGTCTTTTTTTTTTAAATGATGGATTGAGTTTGTCCCTAATAATTTTTATGTGACATTGGTCCAAGTTACAAGTCACATTAAACTGTATTCTATAACTCATTATGAATAAAATGAGGTCACAAATATGTCATTTGATAACAAACAGTAATCCATTATTATCAAGAGGCATTTATCGCTTTTTTTGCAGTTCATTCAAATAAGGGCTGGTGAGGAGTAGGTGGTGAGTGGTTAGGGTTGGGCTTAGTTAGTGGAGGGTTCAGGTGAGAGAGTTATGGCACAGTGGGTGATAGAAGAACATCGGTTAAATTACTTATATTCTACTATTGTGAATAATAGAAAATTGGTAAAATTACTGATATTCTATTACCACTATTTCGTGCCCATTACCATGACTTTGCACTAATTTTTCCTACGGTGCTATTATAGATACACCATATCTATGCTTAACACTAACTCTCCCCTATCTATGCCTTACCCTATCCACCCCACAAAGATGCTTAACACTAATCCTCCAGAATCTATACCTATCACTAATGGACACTGTCATCGGTTCCCATGTAAAATGGTTCTAATAGCAGCTATAACATTAAATATGGGTGCTGGAGTCACCCCCAATAAAATAATGGGCATCTGGACCACTCACTATAGAATCTGCGGCTAATATTGCTTCTATATTTATAGCAGCAGTTTCGCTAGTGGACAGTCCCATTGACTGCTATTTTATTGTGCAACTTCATTACCCGAATCTACTGTTATAGCTGACATTAACAGCATTTTCATTGGGCCCCGATAACGGCACCTAAATTTATCACCGCACACTGCGTCTAAATTTACGTGACCCCTCAAAGCAGCTCCTGTCTCCTCAGAACACAGATCTGAAGTAACACAGAAGTACTGTGAGAGAGGCACAGTTATGGAGAGGCCACACATGTATGTGCAGAAAATACCAACTTTTTCTGATAGACAATTTTTCACATCCTTTGTGCTTTGTCATGCTTGCTTTGTCCACCATAGACTGCTGGCACCTGCTAGCAGTCTACAGGAATGGTATGCACATTGTAATTTAATGCCGCTGGGAATCAGTTTTTGTTATGTGCACAAATCGCAGGCAGAAAGCAACCACACGAGTCGGGATTGAAAAGCTGAGAGCCTTAAAGTGACTCTGTAACAAAAATTACAACGTTTTTTCTACCATCCTACAAGTTCCTAAACCTATTCTAATCTGTGCTGGCTCACTGCAGCACTTTGTACTATCAAGGTCTCTGTAATAAATCAATGTATCTTTCCCCTGTCAGACTTGTCGGCCTGTGTCTGGAAGGCTGCCAACTCTTCTGTGATGGTCTGTTCCTCTATGCACACTCCAGTGTGTGTTTTATTTACATAAGCCAGCAGCTTCTCTGCTATCTTATCAGTGATAGAAGAGAGCTGGATAAAAATCCTCCTCTGTTAGGCTGTGAAAGTAGCTGGCTGACACATACTGAGGAATTACAAACACAGGCACAGGCAGAGCTGTCTGCAGGAAGCCTGTAATGTTCAGTGCATGAGAGAAGAAGTGGACAGAAGGTAAACACACAAATGATCTTTTGAGATTCAAAAGGAAAGCTGTATACAGCCTGATTGTGTATGGATGTATTTTCTATGTGTGGACATATTGTACATCAATCTACTTCCTGTTTTGGTGGCCATTTTGTTTGTTTATAAACAAACTTTTTAAAACTGTTTTTGACTACTTTTAATGCGGCGGGGAGCGGCGAAATTGTGACAGAGGGTAATAGGAGATGTCCACTAACACACTGGTATGTTTACTTTTGTGTGATTTTAACAATACAGATTCTCTTTAAGCATGTTTAAAACTCCCTCCAGGGACTTCCATTAATCCCATTGGTCTTTTAATGGACCAATGTGGAGCCATGGAGGGACATTTAAAGATGCTTTGGCTTTAGCTATACTGACTATATTGTGCTGTGCGAGGGGAGCATTGACCATCATGTCTGGAGGCGAGTGTGTGGAGATCTTTAATCACTGTATCTTCATTGGATCATTTCTGAGGCTATTGGTGTAGGAACATGAATTAAAGGTAGTATTTGTGGTTACTTAACAGCATTAAAGAACTTTTCTCGTTGTTGTGTTTTTATTTCATTTTAACTCTTTGTGGAAATGGGTAAGGGGTACTCAGTACCCCTATACTCATTTCACCTGAGGAGGGGGTGGGCATCTGGGGGTCCACTTCTTAAAGGGAACTGCCAGATGCCACCATGAAACTCCCCCAGGGCGTCATCAGCCCCACCTCCTCCTGGTCACTGGGGGTGGGGAAGAGCCCTTTGTCCTTGGATTAGACAAGGGCTCTGTGGGAGAGGGAGATGCTTGGCTGCCCCTCTCTTCCACAGCCCTGAATACCATGGATCATGTGGGTTGTTATGGCTCATAGTGCGAAGCCCCACGCAGCCTAAGCTCTGCATTCTTGCTATCCCAGCTTGCATGGGGGACAAGGGGTTAAAAAGACTCGAGAGGGGGGACCCCCACGTCATTTTTTTTAATGTAACTTTTAATTGTCAAAGAAATAGGTATAGTTGCCAGGAATTCTTTGCGGCTGTATAGCGATCCATGACCAAAGCATTGCCAGTTCCACTGGGTCTCCAGATTGTATATTACGCACTGCGTACTGTCAACTTGGAAACTCTGGCATGAAATTCAATGCTCTTTTATTTGAAATACCTAAATTTACACTACTGATAGGTTTTTACATTATCTGTCATTTAACCGCTTACTTTTTTTTATTGTAACTTTAAAATCAATTTCCTCAAAAACTACAAGGACTTTTGAAAAAATGTTTTCTCCTTGTTCCCACTTTTGTATTTAAAGTGGAACTGAAGATCTAAAAAAAACAAAGGGCTTGATTCACAAAGCGGTGCTAACTGTTAGCACGGCGGTGAAAACCCCCTTAGCACGTCTAAACTTTACGCGCGTAAAACTTTATGGGCAGGGCGCTACGCGCGAAGTGCCCATTAAAGCCTATGGGACTTAGCGCGCGCATAGGACTTTGCGCGTGCAAAACTTTGCACGGTACTTAGTGCGCGATCTGATTGAGAAAACCGGTGCTAACCTACTTAGCACCCTGGTTAGCGCGCCTAAAGACTTTAGACGTGCTAAGTAGGTTAGCACCGCATAGTGAATCAAGCCCATTGAGTTTCACTTACCTGGGGCTTCTGCCAGCCTCTTGCAGCCTTCCTGTCCCGCCCCAGTCCTCCATGATCCTCTGTTTGTCCGCTGCCAGCTAGTTTTGTTACCGTCAACTTGTAAGTCGACGGCAACTGCACCTGCGGTCCCCCGGGCCACACATAGCTTTCTTTGCGTTCCCACATGCTGTAGTGTCCTGCGTCCCACCCACAGGATGCTATTGCGGGCTGGAACATGAAGAAAGCTACGTGTAGCCCAAATTACACAGCTGAAACAAGCATGCTGCTAATCCAGTCAGACTTGAGTCAGAAACATCTGATCTACACGCTTGTTCAGGGTCTATGGCTAAAGTATAAGAGGCAGAGGATCAGCAGGAAAGCCAGGCCATTTTCATTGTTTATTAACCACTTGCCGACCGCCCACTACCTATGGGCGGCAGCAAGGTGGCAACCCCCAGGACCGCGTAACGCGATCGGCGGTGGCACCTGGGGGACTAATTAGCCAGGAATCGTGCGCATAGATGCGCGTGCATCCGGCAGCAATAGGCTCCGTCCACCCGCAATGTCAACCCGCCACCCAATTATCAGCGCCGGCGGGTTTTAAATACCCGATCTACCGCATAGAAAGTGTATAATACACTTTGTTAAGCTAACAAAGTGTATTATACAGGCTGCCTCCTCCCCTGGTGGTCCCAGTGATCTAGCGACTACTAGGGGAGGAGGCAGCTGTGTATGTAAAAGCACACACACACTGATCCTGTCCCCCTGCCCCCCTGATCGCCCACAGCACCCCTCAGACCACCCCCTGATCAGCCCCTCAGACCACTGTTTGCACCCAATCACCCTCCTAATCACCCATCAATCACCCCCTGTCACTATCTGTCAATGCTACCCTTTAGATTAGGTCCTAAACTGCCCCCTGGGGCTCCTGATCACCCCCCACACCCTCAGATCCTCCCCAGACCCCCCCCGTGTACTGTATTCATATATTCTCCCCTGTAATCACCCACTGATCACCTGTCAATCACCTGTCAATCACTCATCAATCACCCCCTGTCACTGCCACCCGTCAGATCAGACCCTAACCTGCCCCTTGCGGGCACCTGATCACCCGCCCACACCCTCAGATCGCCCGCAGACCCACCCTCAGATCACCTCCCAAGTGCATTGTTTACATCTGTTCTCTCCTCTAATCACCCACTGATCACCCATCAATCACCCATCAATCACCCCCTGTTACCACCTGTCACTGCTACCCATCAGATCAGACCCTAATCTGCCCCTTGCGGGCACCCAAACACCCGCCTACACCCTCAAATCGCCCTCAGACCCTCCCCCTGATCACCTCCCCTGTGCATTATTTACATCTGTTCTCCCCTCTAATCACCCACTGATCACCCATCAATCACCCCCTGTCACCACCTGTCACTGCTACCCATCAGATCAGACCCTAATCTTCCCCTTGCGGGCACCCAATTACCCGCCCACACCCTCAGATTGCCCTCAGACCCCCCTCCCCAATCACCTCGCCAGTGCATTGCTTGCATCTATTGTCCCCTCTAATCACACCCTGATTACCTATCAATCACCCCGTCACCACCTGTCACTGCTACCCGTCAGATCAGATCCTAATCTGCCCCTTGTGGGCACCCAATCACCCATCCACACCCTCAGATCGCCCTCAGACCCCCCCTGATCACCTCCCCGGTGCATTGATTGCATCTATTCTCCCCTCTAATCACCCACTGATCACCCATCAATCACCCATCATTCACCCTTTGTCACCACCTGTCACTGCTATCCATCATATCCATCAGATCAGACCCTCAACTGCCCCTTGCGGGCACCCAATCACCCGCCCACACCCTCAAACAGGGATGCTCGGATGTGCCTCATCCACGAATTCGGAAATCCGCGTGGTTGCAAAAAAAAATCCGCATTCGGCCCCGCCGCATGCGGATTTTCGTTCGCGTCCACGCAACCACGGGGATTTTCTGCCGTGAATGGCGTAATCACGCGTGGATTCCCGCCCGGAGGCGGATTTTCTTTTAACGTTAATAACAAAGCCCCCATACATGCTACAATCCCCCAAATTGCATGGATTATCGAGGTGATAAGGGGCAACATAACTTCAACATAAAACATTCCCCAAAAAATTTTTTTTCTAGAGAAAATGGATTTTAAAGTGAAATCAACACTTTAAATGGGGCTATTAATTGGTAATAAGTGGTTTTAAAAAGGGATATACGCGTTAAGCAGTCAAAGAGGTGAAGGCGAGTTCCAATGGCACTTGGCGGCGAAGGTACCGCTGGAGGAGGATGAGTGGCTGACGCCAAAAAGGCCCCAGAGGTTTTTGTAATTTTTTTTTTTTTTTTTTTTTTTTTGCAGCAATTAGCAATGACATCGCAGCAGAGTTGTCAGTGGACACGGGCAGTGTGAACGCAGTGTGCAGTGGTGGTAGCGACTGAGTCAGGAGAAGGACTATGCGGGCGGTCAGTTCAGCAGCACAGAAGGACCACGGCAACATACTGGTAGTAGTAGCAGCACAGCGTCATAGTGCTGGCCAAAAAATTAAATGCACCCGGTGACCCGGGCAGTGTGAACGCAGACAGAGTACATTGGTGGAAGCGAGTGAGTCAGGAGGAGGAGGACAATGCCGGCGGTCAATTCAGCAGCACAGAAAGACCATGGCAACATACTGGTGCTAGTAGTAGCAGCACAGCGTCATAGTGCTGGCCAAAAAATTAAATGCACCCGGTGACCCGGGCAGTGTGAACGCAGAGTGCAGCAGCGGGAAGCGACTGGGTCAGGAGGAGGAGGACAATGCGGGCGGTCAGTTCAGCAGCAGCAGCACAGAAGGACCATGCCAACATACTGGTGGTAGTAGTAGCAGTAGCAGCACAGCGTCATAGTGCTGGCCAAAAAATTAAATGCACCCGGTGACCCGGGCAGTGATAACGCAGACAGAGTACATTGGTGGTACCGTGGTAGCGACTGAGTCAGGAGGAGGAGGAGGACAAAGCGGGCGTTCAGTTCAGCAGCAGCAGCAGCAGCACAGGAGGACCATGGCAACATACTGGTGCTAGTAGTAGCAGCACAGCGTCATAGTGCTGGCCAAAAAATGCACCCGGTGACCCGGGCAGTGTGAACGCAGACAGAGTACATTGGTGGTACCGTGGTAGCGACTGAGTCAGGAGGAGGAGGAGAACAAAGCGGGCGTTCAGTTCAGCAGCAGCAGCAGCACAGAAGGACCATGGCAACATACTGGTGCTAGTAGTAGCAGCACAGCGTCATAGTGCTGGCCAAAAAATTAAATGCACCCAGTGACCCGAGCAGTGTGAACGCAGAGTGTAGTAGCGACTGAGTCAGGAGGACAAAGCGGGCGGTCAGTTCAGCAGCTCAGAAGGAGGACCATGGCAACTTACTGGTAGTAGTACCATAACACCCAAAAATTAACCAAGGTAGGCACTAGGCAGGTAGTAACTGTCTGTAGCTGCACATAGTTAGGGTCCACAACGTCGTCGTCATCAGCAGCATCATCATAATCCAGCTCTTCCTCTGACTCCCCCGCCTCCTCTTCTGTCCCTACATCCCCAGACACAGACCCCTCTTCTTCATCACCAGAACTCAACAACGCTTGTGATTGTGGCCCGATCTCAATCTCTGCCACATCAGTCCCCAGTAAGTCCTGAGCTTCTTACATCAGCAGGTTCCCAGAAGCCGGACTGAGGGACAGAACGCTGTCATCCTGGGAGGGCTGCTGACCAGTGGGTGCTGGGGTGGATGTCACAACAAGCGTGGGACGTTGGCTGCTGCTGCTGCTGCTGCTTGGAGTGGTGCTCACAGTAGAGGTCTGGGAGGAAGTCATGATGTCCATGAGTACGTCAGGTTCCATTTGCTCAACCACCACACGGGGACCAGAAACTTTAAAATATTTGGACAATGGCGTCCGCTGACTCGGCCCAGGCTTTTCTGCCCCCCTTTCTGCTGTATCACGACCACGTACAGCTGGTTGTCCTCTCCCTGGACGTGGAGCAGTCCCAGAAGTGGCTGAGGCAATTGAACTCCCTTTCCTCTCACCCCGCGAAACCCTGCCAGACATGTTGCTAGTAATGAATCACTGGATGCAGTGGGCACAGTACAAGGTCACTGAAGGATGCACCGGGCACAGTACAACGGCACTGAAGGATGCAGTGGGCACAGTACAAGGTCACTGAAGGATGCAGTGGGCACAGCAGTGGGCACTGGATATACAACTAGGTCACTGAAGGATGCAGTGGGCACAGTACAAGGTCACTGAAGGATGCAGTGGGCACAGCAGTGGGCACTGGATATACAACTAGATCACTGAAGGATGCAGTGGGCACAGTACAAGGTCACTGAAGGATGCAGTGGGCACAGCAGTGGGCACTGGATATACAACTAGGTCACTGAAGGATGCAGTGGGCACAGCACAAGGTCACTGAAGGATGCAGTGGGCACAGTACAAGGTCACTGAAGGATGCAGTGGGCACAGCAGTGGGCACTGGATATACAACTAGGTCACTGAAGGATGCAGTGAGCACAGTACAAGGTCACTGAAGGATGCAGTGGGCACAGTACAAGGTCACTGAAGGATGCAGTGGGCACAGCAGTGGGCACTGGATATACAACTAGGTTGTTAAGCTTGGAGGTGTAATCTCCACAGTCAGCATGCAACACATAAGCTGACGTGAAGGAGGTACACACACCAGCACAAGGAATCAGGATATCCCAAGTTTAGTGGAGGAGAGGACTGACTCCAATAGGAGATTGTGGTGCACAGAGGCGGTGCAGATCGGAACAGCCACAAACAACACTTTCGTAATAACGTCTCAGCGCAAAGTAGCGCTGAGCGCATAAACCAGGACTGAGGAGATCAGGACAGGTAGACAGAATGAACGCCTGCTTAACTAGCCACTACTTAGTGACAGCAAGCGTCCACAACAAGACAGACTGGAATGAGGCAGCCAATGCGTAGCAGCGATGGCGTGCCTCACAAAGACAGGACAGGATAGCCAGGAAATAGGAGGATCAAGATAGATGAACGTAACACAGACAAATATACAATAAGTATGTTTTCCTAGCGTATTACAATTACAGCTATCAATGAAACTATTTGTAACGTCTGACTAACATATGTATATATCGGCAATGAACCGATATATGACATAAGCAGGAACACTGACTAGCACTGGAGCAATACAGGGAACAGGACTCAGAAGGATTCGCTATCTCTTCGCAGAGATGAACACAATCCACAAACGGTAACAGGACAGGATTCAGAAGGATTCGTTATCTCCTCGCAGAGATGAACGCAATCCACAAACAGGACCAGGAGCAGGATACTAGCTCAGCACGGGTGATCACGATACGCGCAAACTACCAAAACATGCTGGAAGGCTGACTAACTGAACACAGGAAATAAACAGTTCGTGTACGTATATATCAGCGACACTGATGTATCAACGTAACACGAATACAAGGAAAATAACAAAATGCGCAAGTATGCGTATATATTGGCGATGAACCAATATATGACACAAGACAAGCAGAGTAACAACTTCTAGAACAAGAGCAGAACTAGGAGGACTCGCTGACCCCTTCGCAGGAGTCAGCGCAGTCCACACGGACTAGGAACGAGGTGGGGCACGAGCAGAGTAACAGACAGAATCTGAGACTATGGTAGCCCATCAAGCATTGCAGGAAGCAGTTCTTTATACTGAGGTCATCCAATGGGAGCAGACCTGCAGATTCCCACACAAGTGAATGGTAATTAATCACAGGCTGACAGCAGGAAAAGGCAGACAATGATATGCAGCCTGCAGGAAAGGGATTGCCCCTCCATTGCAGCAGACAATGTTTGTTTACACAAAAGCATATTAAACTGTCATTAACTTCAGAGCGACTGCAGATGGAATCAGCAACTAGTTTAAGTGCAAACCAAACTATGCAAGCAAATGCATGTAATGACATCAGAACTGCTTGGGTTGCAATACCACTGCAGCCAGCAGTAAACGCTGCAGACATGATCATAACATAGGTCACTGAAGGATGCAGTGGGCACACAAGGATGTCACACTGTGTAATGAGATGCTCATATGCCAGCGAGCGAGCAGTGGGCACTGGGCACGGCACAAGGTCACTGACAGAATGAATGAACAGCGCTGGCAGAGAGTGGCGGCGCCGGCGGTGTGACTGGCTGCCTGCAAATAGTACAAGTGTATAACTGTCACTGGAATATACAAGTGAACACTGCAGTTGCACTAACCTGCCTGCCTGCACTACACATAGATAATCCCCACTCCCACTACACTGACTACACTGCAGCACTGAACCTGCCTGCACTACACACAGTTAAATAATCACTAGACTCCCACACTCCCACTACACTACACTGACTACAACTAACTACAGCAATCACTCACTGACTAGCTAACTGTGTACAGTATAAGAGCAGTGTTAGCAAAAAAAACGCTTTGTTTTTAACACAATAAATGCACTTGCTCAAACAACAATGGCCTGGAGATAATCCTCTCAGCACCACAGTCTAGCAAGGACAGAGCTTTTCTATCATGGCCGCCGCTTTATATTCAGGAGGGGAGGGCATAGCTCCCCTCCTGTGATTGGTTGCTAGGGCCTGGCTGGGGCACTCTGATTGGCCTGCAATGTGTCACTTCCGCATAGTTTGACGCATTTCCGCAAACCACGACTTCAGCGCCGGGTTTCACGAGCGTGAATGCGGATTTCTGTTCGCATTCACGCGAAGCCGAAGTAGATTTTCGTGGTTGAAAATCTATTCACGGATTTTCGTGTCCGAGGCGGAATGCGTCAAAATGGTCGTGAATCCACGCGTACGCGTGATCACGACCTGGCGGTGAAGACCACTGCCCTCAAACGCATCCTAATCATCTCCCCAGTGCATTGATTGCATCTATTCCCCCCTCTAATCACACCCTGAGACCTCAGAAATAAAATCTTCTATGAACTCACCATACTCCTAACGGAATACCTTGGGGTGTCTTTTTTCTAAAATGGGGTCACTTGTGGGGTTCCTATACTGTCCTGGCTTTTTAGGGGCCCTAAACCGTGAGGAGTAGTCTTCAAACCAAATGCCTCAAAATGACCTGTGAAATCCTAAAGGTACCCATTGGACTTTGGGCCCCTTAGCACACCTAGGGCTTGATTCACAAAGCGGTGCTAACCTACTTAGCACGTCTAAAGTCTTTAGACACGCTAACCAGGGTGCTAAGTAGGTTAGCACCGGATTTCTCAATCAGATCGTGCGCTAATTTTGCGCGCGCAAAGTTTTACGCGCGCAAAGTTTTACGTGGGCTAAGTCCCATAGGCTTTAATGGGCACTTCGCGCGGAGCGCCCTGCGCTCTGTGCAGTACGCGCGCAAAGTTTTACGCGCATAAAGGTGTGCGCGCGTAAAGTTTTATGCGCGAAAAGTTTGTTTAGACGTGCTAAGGGGGTTTTCACAGGTGTGCTAACAGTTAGCACTGCTTTGTGAATCAAGCCCCTAGGCTGCAAAAAAGTGTCACACATGTGGTATTGCCGTACTCAGGAGAAGTATTATAATGTGTTTTGGGGTGTATTTTTACACATACCCATGCTGGGTTGGAGAAATATCTCTGTAAATGACAATTTTTTGATTTTTTTACACACAATTGTCATCTACAGAGATATTTCTCCCACCCAGCATGGGTATGTGTAAAAATACACCCCAAAACACATTATACTATTTCTCCTGAGTACGGCGATACCACATGTGTGACACTTTTTTGCAGCCTAGGTGCGCTAAGGGGCCCAAAGTCTTATGAGCACCTTTAGGCTTTACAGGGGTGCTTACAATTTAGTACCCCCCAAAATGCCAGGACAGTAAACACACCCAACAAATGACCCCATTTTGGAAAGTAGACACCCCAAAGTATTCAGAGAGGGGCATGGTGAGTCCGTGGCAGATTTCATTTTTTTTGTCACAAGTTAGCAGAAATGGAAACTTTTTTTTATTTTTATTTTTTGTCACAAAGTGTCATTTTCCGCTAACTTGTGACAAAAAATAAACTCTTCTATGATCTCACCATGCCTCTTAGTGAATACTTTGGGATGTCTTCAAGTGCAAGTGTCAAGTGACACGTGGCAAGTGCCACGTGACACGTGCCAAGTGCCACGTGACACGTGCCAAGTGCCACGTGACACTTGGCAAGTACCACGTGACACATGGCAAGTGCCACGTGACACATGGCAAGTGCCACGATACACATGGCAAGTGCCACGTGACACATGGCAAGTGCCGAGTGACAGTCAGACAGCAGAGGAGAAGACACTAGTGCACACTAACTGTCACACTGGCACTGCTCAAGTCACAACACAGCACTTCTGTAGAAAGCTAACACAGTGGTACTACTACTCTAACAACTATTAGCACTGACTGCTGTACTACAGTACTAACTACACAATAACACAGTAATCCTATCTCCTAATCCCTAACCTAACCTATACCTAAGGCTAATAGCTGGCCAGGAGGCAGCAGCTGGCCTGGTCTGTGCACAGCACACACACAGACACATAGCAGCTGCATGCAGCACACACTGACTGTCACACAAATGACATCAAGCTAATTAATGATTTAACAATAGTGTAGTGATAGTGAAGGGGTTAATCACTGAACAGCTTTCCGTTTTTTCACTGTGTGTGTACAGCCCTTACTAGGTTAGCAGCACTGGAGCACACACTCTAACTGTCACACTATGACATCAATCAAGCTAATTAATGATTTAACAATAGTGTAGTGATAGTGAAGGGGTTAATCACTGAACATCACTGTGTACAGTCCTTGGCCCAGCAGCACTGGAGCACACACTCTATTACACTATGACATCAATCAAGCTAATTAACAATTTAACAATAGTGTAGTGATAGTAGTGAAGGGGTTAATCACTGAACAGCTAGTTTATAACTGTGTAAAGTCCCCTTGCTAGGCCACCACCAGCACTGGAGCATGTCTCTCAGTGAGCATTCAGCAGCTAAGACAATATGTCTCATCATGGCAGCCCTCCTTATTATACAGGTGGGCTGGCCAGTGTTCCTTTCTGTGATTGGGTGCCAGGGCTTAGGCTGGGAGGCCTCTGATTGGCTCAATGAGGTCAGGTGGCGCTGGCCAGGGTCCCCCACTGTGATTGGTTGCTAGGGCTTCTGCTAGGAGCCCTCTGATTGGCTCCAGGATGTCATCACCTTAGTTACAGTATTTCGGATCCGGATATCCGGGTTATGCGGCCAAATATCCACAGATAGCTATCCGGATTTGGGACCAGGTATACGGAATCCGAATCTGGTCGGATAGCTGAAAAAAGTTTGTATATCCGGGTTACCCGGATATCCGGAATCCGGATGAGCAGCCCTGCCCTACACCCTATATATATACAGTTTCTGAAAGAGAACCACCAGCATTGTATGGACACTTCTCTCTTGTGTGAGTATTACAAGCTATGTGAATGTTGTTGTTACATTCAGGCAAATTACAGCAATGACCTCTACTGATTAGTATCTCAGATGTGGTGAGGCTGGTTGGACTTGATGGACGGATGTCTTTTTTAACCAAACTTAGTAAGAGAAACTGATTTTTCAGTGGAAGCCAGGCATCTCCAGCAAAACTGAACACTTGCACCTCTTGTTGTGTATATAGTAGTCCTGACCTATGGGACTTTATCTTACAGGAGCACAGAATGTTATGGTTTTTATATGTCTGTTTAATGGTATTTCTACAACATCAGTGTAACCACTGTACTGTATATTATAATTTGCAGTTATAAGCACCTTCACTTAAAGGGGAACTGAAGAGAGAGGTATATGGAGGCTGTCATGTTTATTTCCTTTTAGACAATACCAGTTGCCTGGCAGCCCTGCTGATCCTCTGCCTCTAATACTATTAGCCATAGCCCCTGAACAAGCATGCAGCAGATCAGGTGTTTCAGTGGTTCAGACTTATAAGTCTGATCTGACAAGACTAGCTGCATGCTTGTTTCTGGTTTTAATCAGATACTACTGCAGAGAAATAGACCAGTAGGGCTGCCAGGCAACTGGTATTGATTAAAAGGAAATAAACATGACAGCCTCCATATACCTCTCTCTTCAGTTCCCCTTTAAAGTGGTCTGAAAGTCAGCATTTCTGCTTTGCTCTAAAAAATTTCTCACAGCTTGAAAGCTACTATCCCAGAAAAAAATACTAGCAGAACATCACTGAAATTGTTAAACAAAGCATTTTCTCCTGCTATTCAGCTTCAAATTCGCATCCAAACTTTAGATAACAGTATCCTTTTTACTTGTTAAACACAAATGTATCAACACTGGAATGTAAACAAACACTCTCTGAGAAACACTCTCTGCTTCAGGCACACACAGTGTTTAGAATAGCTCATTAGAAGGTTTTAATTTATAATAAAAAGCAGTTTTTTCAGGGCAAGAAAAACTGCACTTGTAATTTGTAGACAGAAAATATTACTTGTGCACAATAGCAAATATTACTGTATGAGCAGTGGTGGCTCCAGCTTCAGATTTTTGGGGGGGCTCAAAGGGGGCACGAGAGCTGGCAGGCCGGGCTTGGGGGGGGGGGGGAATTTAAGATTGGGCGTGGTCATGATGTCATGTGGGCGGGGCTAACTGTAATGTAGTTGTACCAGCTCACGTAGTTACATGGAAAAAAAAAATGAAGTAAACGCACATAATGACAGTTAGCCTTTCACCAATAAATGCACATAAGAATCAGCTTTTCAGCAGTTAATGCACGTAATGACAGACAGCGTTTCCCCATTAAATGCACATAAGAGACAGCTTTTCACCAGTTAATGCACATAATGACAGACTGCGTTTCTGCAGTAAATGCACATAAGAGCCTGCTTTTCACCAGTTAATGCATGTAATGACAGACAGTTTCCCCATTAAATGCACATAAGAGACAGCTTTTCACCAGTTAATTCACATAATGACAGACTGCGTTTCCGCAGTAAATGCACATAAGGGACAGCTTTTCACCAGTTAATGCACATAATGACAGACTGCGTTTCCGCAGTAAATGCACATAAGGGACAACTTTTCACCAGTTCATGCACATAATGACAGACAGCATTTCCCCAGTAAATGCACATAAGAGACAGCTTTTCACCAGTTAATGCACATAATGACAGACAGCCTTTCACCAGTAAATGCCCATAAGAGTCAGCTTTTCACCAGTAAATGCACATAAGAGACAGCTTTTCATCAGCTAATGCACGTAATGACAGACAGCCTTTCACCAGTAAATGCACATAAGAGACAGCTTTTCACCAGTAAATGCACGTAATGACAGACAGCTTTTCACCAGTAAATGCGCGTAATGACAGACAGCTTTTCACCAGTAAATGCATGTAATAACAGACAGCGTTTCCCCATTAAATGCACATAAGAGACAGCTTTTCACCAGTAAATGCACGTAATGACAGACAGCATTTCTGCAGTAAATGCACATAAGAGACAGCTTTTCGCCAGTTAATGTACGTAATGACAGACAGAGTTTCCCCATTAAATGCACATAAGAGACAGCTTTTCACCAGTTAATGCACATAATGACAGACAGCGTTTCCCCAGTAAATGCATGTAATGAGAGACAGCGTTTCACCAGTTAATGCACATAATGACAGACAGCCAGTGTCCCCAGTATATGTAGCCAGGCGTATAGCTGTCCCCAGTATATGTAGTCAGGCTAGTGATGGTGGGCTGGGGGCCCCAGGGCACCTCAGGCCTGGCTGGTGGTGGGCTGGAGGCCTGAGACCTGGCTGGTGGTGGTGGGCTGGGGGCCCCAGGGCAGCTAAGGCCTGGCTGTTGGTGGTGGGCTGGAGCACCTCAGGGCAGCTTAGGCCTGGCTGGTGGTGGTGGGCTGGGGGCCCCAGGGCAGCTTAGGCCTGGCTGGTGGTGGTGGACTGGAGCACCTCAGGGCAGCTCAGGCCTGGCTGGTGGTGGTGGGCTGGGGGCCCCAGGGCACCTCAGGCCTGGCTGGTGGTGGGCTGGAGGCCTCAGGCCTGGCTGGTGGTGGTGGGCTGGGGTACTTCAGGCCTGTCTGGTGGTGGTGGGCTGGGGATCCTCAGGCCTGGCTGGTGGTGGTAAGGCCTCAGGCCTGGCTGGTGGTAGTGGGCTGGGGCACCTCAGGCCTGGCTGGTGGTGGTGCAAATAGTATAAGAAATTGTGGCTAGGGTTCAGGATGTATAAATCAAATAGTAGTAATTTATTGATACGTACAAATATGACACAATTTCATAGCTTGATTGCATGCAAAAATCAGCTTCATAAAATTACCAGTAAAAACCTGCGGAGCGTCTAGGTACCAACAATGAGATGCTCTAACCTTGACAGCAACTATCTAATCTAAGCCGGCATCATACGTCAATCCATACATCCATACAATGGCGCCCACTCACTCGTAAGCGTTGCTCAACTAAATTGCAGTGCGTGATGCTTGGAAAACTGCTCCCATAGGGGCCACTGAGTCCACCTGCACAGCAGCGATATTCAATTAGATAGACAATAATCTCCACAGGGATAAAGAATAGCTTCCAGATAGAAAGTCACTCTTACCACCTCCGTTGTAGCTTGCTGTGTGGGTACCCACTTGATGATACTGCACGGTGTCTCGTATGGTGAAAAGACAGCACAGCCGTCCAACTTGTGTTGAGCTCAGGCAGTCCCTCTTTGAGCGGTGGCCGAGGTGAGATATGCCCAGTCAGGGCAATACCTTGATGCTGCACCTGGAAGGCAGTGTCAGCTGTCGGCTGTGTTCCGCTACTCCAAGCCGCAGTCAGCAATGGCGGCACACATGGAGGGCCTGAATGGCAGTGTCAGCTGTCGGCTGTATTTGGCTACTCCAAGCCGCAGTCAGCAATGGCGGCACGCATGGAGTGGTGTATTGAGGGCTCCAGAGTCGGTATTGTCCGCTGGTATGGATGTGACGTTAACGTGGTACACTAGACTCCGCCCATCGACGCGTTTCCCGCCCCTCACAGGCGAATCGTCAGGATGTATATATATATATATATACTGTATATATACATTTTTTGTTTTTAACCGCCAGGTTTTGGAGTAGCACATGACCTCATGAGTTTCCTTTACCCTTTCTCAAAAGCACAATTTAAAAAATCAAAAAATGCACAAACCAAAAAGCTGAAATAACATTTAAACTACAGTGACTAACTCTAAAGCAGTGGCGGCACCACACTGGGGCTTACCCAGGCTTCAGCCCCAGCTGGCGACTTATCAGCCCATGCTAAAGCCCCCCCCCCCCCCGCCACGGCCACCGCAAGTTCCCTCAGGAGGAGGACTGTCTGGACACGTGAGGAGGGCCTGGCGCTGACTGTCACCACCAGCTATCAGTCACCGCCCCGGCCCGGGACATATACATAATGCTGGTACACTAGCAGCCACGCAGAGCAGCCTGCATATAAAAGATTCTGTCACGTGACGACGTCCAGCGTCATGTGACACTTGCAGCGCGCTTCCCTCGCCTGGCCCGCACAGGCAGCTTCAGCAAGTTGCCGCCAAAGAGGCGAAGAAAAGAGACTGCGTGTCTGCAGCATGCCCAGCACTCACACCCACCAAGCCCAGACACCCACGGACAGCACAGGAAACGTCCGAGCGGCGTCGGACTGGAGCCGGGCCAGCCAGAGCTGAGGCAGCAGCAGCAGGAGGAACTCGTTACTCTGAGCGAGGAAGGAAGGCTCAGTCAAGGCAGCTCAAGGTGGGTGTCCTCCTTTCCTGTGTCCAGCCAGCCAACAGCCAATTTTATTTTTTTTGCACAGGCCTGAGCTCAGCTGCCCTGGGGGGCCCCAGCCCACCACACCAGCCAGGCTTGAGGCCTTCCCACCCACCACCAGCCAGGCCTGAGGTGCCCCAGCCCACCACCACCAGCCAGGCCTGAGCTGCCCTAGCCCACCACCACCACCAGACAGGCCTGAGGTGCCCCAGCCCACCACCACCAGTCAGGCCTGAGCTGTCCTGGGGACCCCAGCCCACCACCACCAATCATGCCTGAGGCCTTCCCAACACCATCCAGGCCTGAGGCCTGAGGTGCCCCAGCCCACCACCACCAGCCAGGCCTGAGGTGCCCCAACCCACTACCACCAGCCAGGCCTGAGGCCTTACCACCACCAGCCAGGCCTGAGGTGCCCCAGCCCACCACCACCAGACAGGCCTGAAGTACCCCAGCCCACCACCACCAGCCAGGCCTGAGGCCTCCAGCCCACCACCAGCCAGGCCTGAGGTGCCCTGGGGCCCCCAGCCCACCACCACCAGCCAGGCCTGAGCTGCCCTGAGGTGCTCCAGTCCACCACCACCAGCCAGGCCTAAGCTGCCCTGGGGCCCCCAGCCCACCACCACCAGCCAGGCCTAAGCTGCCCTGAGGTGCTCCAGCCCACCACCAACAGCTAGGCCTTAGCTGCCCTGGGGCCCCCAGCCCACCACCACCAGCCAGGTCTCAGGCCTCCAGCCCACCACCAGCCAGGCCTGAGGTGCCCTGGGGCCCCCAGCCCACCATCACTAGCCTGACTACATATACTGGGGACAGCTATACGCCTGGCTACATATACTGGGGACACTGGCTGCCTGTCATTATGTGCATTAACTGGTGAAACACTGTCTCTCATTACATGCATTTACTGGGGAAACGCTGTCTGTCATTATGTGCATTAACTGGTGAAAAGCTGTCTCTTATGTGCATTTAATGGGGAAACTCTGTCTGCCATTACGTACATTAACTGGCGAAAAGCTGTCTCTTATGTGCATTTACTGCAGAAACGCTGTCTGTCATTACGTGCATTTACTGGTGAAAAGCTGTCTCTTATGTGCATTTAATAGGGAAACGCTGTCTGTTATTACATGCATTTACTGGTGGAAAGCTGTCTGTCATTACGTGCATTTACTGGTGAAAAGCTGTCTGTCATTACATGCATTTACTGGTGAAAAGCTGTCTCTTATGTGCATTTACTGGTGAAAGGCTGTCTGTCATTACGTGCGTTAGCTGGTGAAAAGCTGTCTCTTATGTGCATTTACTGGTGAAAAGCTGTCTCTTATGGGCATTTACTGGTGAAAGGCTGTCTGTCATTATGTGCATTAACTGGTGAAAAGCTGTCTCTTATGTGCATTTACTGGGGAAATGCTGTCTGTCATTATGCGCATGAACTGGTGAAAAGTTGTCCCTTATGTGCATTTACTGCAGAAAATCAGTCTGTCATTATGTGCATTAACTGGTGAAAAGCTGTCTCTTATGTGCATTTAATGGGGAAACGCTGTCTGTCATTCGTGCATTAACTGCTGAAAAGCTGATTCTTATGTGCATTTATTGGTGAAAGGCTAACTGTCATTATGTGCGTTTACTTCATTTTTTTCTCCATGTAACTAAGCTAGCTGGTACAACTACATTACAGTTAGCCCCGCCCACATGACATCATGACCACGCCCAATTTTTCACCGCGGTGCAAATCCCCCCCCCCCCCCCCCCAAAAAAAATCTGAAGCTGGAGCCGCCACTGCTCTAAAGTACAATACAATAAAATACAATAACATGTGTAAAGCGCTTTTCTCCCATGATTAATACAGGGTTTCAGGCTGGGTTGTGTTACAGAGGAGATAGTCAGATGTTCATGAATGCCAGACTGAAGAGGTAGGTTTTCAGTTTAGACTTAAATGCTTCCAGGGATGGAGCTGTCCTGATTGGGTGTGGCAGGGAGTTCCATAGTGTAGGGGCAGCATGACAAAAGGCTCTGTTTCCAAAGGTTTTGAGGTGGACTCTGGGGGTGACCAAGGTGTTACGTCCTTTTGATCTAAGATTGTAGGGGGTGTTATGCAGTTGCAACAAGTCCTTCAGGTAGCCAGGGCCCAGATTGTGCAAAGATTTGAATGTCAGTAAGCCAATCTTAAACAGAATTCTCCATTTTATCTGTAGCCAGTGAGCACAGGGTTGGTATTATGTGGCAATGGCGGGGGTTGGCTCGTTAACAGCCTTGCGGCGGCATTCTGTACTAATTGCAGGCGGCGTAAGTATCTTATGCAGGCCTGTGTAGAGGACGTTGCAGTAGCTTAACCTTGATGTGACAAAGGCATGAACTAGGGTTCATCGTAAACAAGAAACTAGGGTGTTTTGTAATATATTTCACTTATTTTTTTCTGTACTTATATATAATAATTATGATATTTCAAACTAATCATATTTTTGTTTTTATTAAGAACACATAAACTCTTGCAAATAAACTGGAATCTTTTAGATATATTTGGGCATGACGGTGGCGCAGTGGACAGTGTAGCTCGCAAATGTTTTCGCCAAAGTAATTTTCGCATCAAAAATAGTATTTTCAGTTTTAAGAAAATTTTTGTGCAAATACATTGCATTTTCGCAATATGGCGAAGTGCAAAAATCATTATTTTTACAACAAAAATTATTTATTTTAGCGTTAAATTTGCAAAAAAAATCAAAAAATGTCAAACGTTTTACAAAATGATTTTTGATTGCTCGAAAGTCGAATTTAACATTATTTTCATGAAAATGTATGTGAAAAGAATATCAGCATTTTCGCTTATCACTGGTAGTGGATAGCTCTCTCCTCTTGCAGCACTGGCCCCCTGTTCACATCCCAGCCAGTGCACAATCTGCACAGAGTTTATATGTTTTCCGTGTGTCTGCGTAGGTTTCCTCCTAGTGTCCCGGTTTCCTCTTACATCCCAAAACATACAGATAAGTTAATTGACTTCTGGTTAGATTTTGATGGTTGGCAGAGAGTTAATTGGTAGTCACAGGATTTTAACAATATGTTATTTCCATTAAAGCTGGAAGTAGACAAACTGCAGATTTATTGCAGGATTTGTATCAACTGTAAGAAAGAAATGTTTTTCTTGAAAGGTAATTATGCTGTTGCTTATCTTTTAGATCAGAGAGGTAGTTCTGAGTTCAGGTCTGGTTTAAGTTCACATATCCTCTTAGCTGTATGTAAACCTATAGCCTTCCTATGTGCTGTGTCATGTTGCATACCATGGTGATGAGCAGTGTGCGCCTCAGGCTGATGTTTTCCCAGTCTTCCTCACCTGAGCAACATAATTGGATGTGTTTTGCAAACTCCCAAGGGCTACAAGACTCAGCTGTGACCTGCCTCTCCTCTTCCTTGCAAGGTGGCCCATCCCTGAATTGGTTAAGACCAGGAATCTGCTGTTCTCTCCTTGGCAGGAGGTGTGAGCTCAGTCTGTGGGAGGAGAGGTTCCCTACACCTGTGTCAATAGGTAACTCATTCACTGCTCTGATTAGTACTGTTCAGGAGGCTGAACTCAGTAGAAAGCCACAGCAGCCTTGTTCCAGGTAAGACCTTCAGACTGCTATAACTTGCTGTGATTTCTATAGAGAGTCTGTATATACAGAGACTGAGGGAGAGAAAGAGAGAGAAAGAATATGCTAATTAAAATTACAGCCTGTGGTTCTGTAACAATGTTGTATTCCTGAAACTACCTCCCACGCAAATAACCTTGGCTTTCATTCAGGATTATTTGTGACATGACTGTTGTCTTCTGTGACCGCATTGTTGTGAGTAGCTGGCTCAGCTGAAATGAATAAACTACATAAGCTATGCATGCGTGTGGTTTTTAAATTATTATTTAGTATTTATAGCACCGACATCTTCGCTGCACAGAGTATATATATATATTGTTTTGTCACTTAACTGTCCCTCAGAGGGGCTCACAATGTAATCCCTACCATAGTCCTATATCTATGTATCGTAGTCTAGTGTATGTATTGTAGTCTAGGGCTAATTTAGGGGAAGCCAATTAGCTTATCTGTATGTTTTTGGGATGTGGGAGGAACCAGGAGAAGAACACAGGGAAGAACATACAAAATCCATGCAGATAGCGCCCTGGCTGGGATCTGAAACGGGGACCCAGTACTGCAAGGCGAGAGTGCTGTCCACTATTATGCAGTATGTCAGCATGCCATGATATTAAATCTTAAACGCACACTTAATTTACTCTGTTATGTTTTTATTAGTGGTAGACAAGAATAAAACCATACCTGTAATAAGGATTAAGCTAATGTTGACAATTGAAAAATGAGGTGTGTGTTTGTTCTGTGTATACTAATAAAATAAGCAGCACTGGTTGTACAACTAATAATGAATATACCGGTACGTGTATCCTGTACATCAGTATTGTTATTAATTTATTTGGGGGGAGCGGGTTGCCTATGTATATATACTGTGTTACATAATGAGTTTAAAATAATTACTAATTCGTGTT
Source organism: Hyperolius riggenbachi (assembly GCF_040937935.1). Classification (NCBI taxonomy): domain Eukaryota; kingdom Metazoa; phylum Chordata; class Amphibia; order Anura; family Hyperoliidae; genus Hyperolius; species Hyperolius riggenbachi. Next base: position 489,151,151 of record NC_090647.1, read on the forward strand.
TGGCTAATTTACTGTTATTATTACTGACTTTTGTTTTCTTTAATTAGGGCTGGTTCAGACGGACGTCTGCGTGGCGTCGCGTTTGGGGGCGTTGCGGCGGCTGCGCGGTCAGGCTTTCAGTATCCTTCGTGTCGCGTTCTGATGCGGTCTCGTTTTTATTAGCCGTCGCGGTTGGCTACCCCCTGGAAGCTACATGTCGCTTCCAGGGACAGCTTGAACGCTCACGAAAATCGGGACACGAACGCCGCGATCGTGCAAACGCGCACAAAAGCTCGATGTAGTTTACCATGACGTTCGGAACTCTTGCGGTAAAAGCTCCTCAAGCGTCCGTCTAAACCAGCCCTGAAACATGTTGTTACCTCTTACATTTCTATAATGTTTCAATAATAAGATTTTTGAAATTAAAATAATTACTATTATTAGCAGAACTAGCAAGCAAAGATATTTTTTATTTAAGCAGATAAACATTATCTGACACCATTTCTCCTCAGCTTCGTTATATTATTGCTTTCACTATATCTGTTAGTCCTGAGTCATTTTATCTACGGTATACTCATCTTCTCTGATTGATTTTCTAAGGTCTATCGAAGGTCTATTTGAATTTTTTTATTTTTTTTTAACTTGTTCCCATTTTCGTACCGATCATAAAAACCTGTTGTTTGTAAGTCGGGCATTCATAAGTCGGGGACCACCTGTTTGTCTTAGAACCCTTCTGTAAAGCATCTCTCAGGGTCTGGGGATACTCTGAAGCCTTTGGCTACTATTGTAAGCATATTCCACGTTAGCTGTACTGATTGGTGTTTCTTTCTTGTTTTCCAAATTCCTGTCATAAACTATTCGCACAGGTTCATTGCTTGTTTTAGGGCTTATAGTTGGTATTTAACTGGTACGTACCTTTAATTTTGATTGGCCAATTTTACCACCTCTGTGTAGTATGAAGGCCAATACATTTTGAATACTATGAACATATGGGGTAGGTATGCTCTCATGCTACATGGAAGTGGCAAAATTGGTCAGTGATTGGCCAATGAAAATGTAAAGTGTGTACCAGGATTAAATTGAGGAAAAGCTTGGAAAAAAAAAACATGAGGCTAAATAAGGTTGTTGCTTATAAGGAACCACCTACAAAATTTTTGGGAAAAGCAAAACTGTCCCCTCTAAAACTTCAACAGAGCAGTAGAGGTTATGCTGTGAATAAACGATTCGTTTTTGCCGTGCATTTCTGCTTTCGATCATTTTTACCGCTCGATTCTGCAGTCGATTGTCTTATCTTCCACTTCTTTCTCTTATCCTTTTCCATTCACTTCTATCAGAAATCGAGCGGCAGAGGAATCGAAAGGCAGATCAGACAAGTCGGAAATTATCTATCGAACCATCTAATCACCTAAAAAACAAACCGTGTATTCCCAGCATTAGAATCTATGGGCAATGTTCACAAAAGATCAATAAAGTTGCCTTTGGAAAAGGGCCCTTTTCCACTAGCAATCGCTAGCGTTCACGCTGAACGCTAGCGATTGCTGAATCGAAAAAGCAAAAAATTTACCGGTGATTTCCCGACGTTTGCGGCCGCGATTTTGCTATGCTACGCACTGCATAGCAAAAGTCGCTCCGCGGCGCGATCGCGATCAAGTGAAAAACGAATCGCGGTAGTGGAAATTACCTACCGCGATTCCTATGTTAAAAAGCAAACCGTAGCGATTTTAAAATCACTAGCGGTTTGCGGTTTTGCGATTAAGCAGTCGCAAACGCCCTAGTGGAAAAGGGCCCTTTCACAGAGGGTGCGCCAACTACTTAGCATACATTGCACATTAAGTACAAGCAATGTTACCTAATCTAATGCAAGCATTGCTAGAGTAGTCAGTGCAGTGCTGTACAGATTACACGCGTGGCACTAATTGCACAACGCACCCTCTGAAGTTTCCATTAGTAAAGGTAAAATTGTATTTGCACATTTTTATTGTTTTTTTTGTGACTATGAACCTATTTGTGCTATTCAGTCTCTTATAAACCATGTCACACGATGAAAACGTATAGATAAAACTCTGTTCTTTTCTAGTGAGTTTTCTCATAGGGGATGTTTTTATATCTTAATAATAACCTTTCCTAATACCTTTCAAGAACCTAACTAGAAATAAAATACTCAAAATACTTTTTTTTCCTTTGCTTTTTACCTACTTTTAGTACTTCTACAAATGATATTTGCTGAAAAGTTATTTGCTAGATGAGCTAAAAAGTTATCTGATCAGGCAAACGTTTAGGAAAAAAGATGACCGTATCAATGCGTAGGAAGCTCAAAAATATAAACAGAAGCAGATAGTAAGAGGCATGCAGGTTCAAATAAGAATTATTGAAATAGCAAATCGTTTAAATGTAGTACTTTACCTGATTCAAAACTTCTTGCTTTTACTTATGGCTAACACTACAATACTCTATTGCTACTACTTTACCTTTAAAGCGGATCCGAGATGAAAAAGTAACTATAACAAGTAACTTGTCTATATATTTTTATATCGTATCTAAAGTTTAGATAGTTTACACAGCAAATCTAGCTGCAAACAGCTTCACCAGTTTATGATTATTTATTCCTGTGATACAATGAGGGCAGCCATGTTCTGTTTGTCACATTACACACAGACAAGCTGATAGCATCTCCAGCCCTCATCCTGTGAAAACTTAACTCCCCTCCTCCCTCCTCCCCTCTGCCTCTGAAATCTCTGGCTAGTAACACCTCCTCCTCCCTAGACTTGGTTTAAGACACATGTATAATCATCACTCTGCTCTGCTCACTCTGCTCATCTTCACAAGGCAACAAGTGACATGTCGAAAACCAGGCTTCCAGTACATAAAAGCTACCTCTAATTGCTAGCATTTTGCGATTGTAGTGTGAACGGGGGGGGGGGGGGGGGGGGGCTGACTCCTCTTCACTTGAGTCTGATAACAGCTTCATTATCTGTTTACGTATAATTAGTCAGGGGTAAGAGATGTTATAAACAGCCGAAAACAGGGAAGGAGATGACAACTCCACTGAGAAGGCCATACGCACATTCATATTTCTGTTCAATTTCCGGCAGTTTCAATCACACTGAATCTGCCAGAAATCTATTGCACCATGTCTGACCGATCTGTCGTGTGTGGTAGGACTTTATCAAATGACAAGTTCCATTACGTGGATCCCAGTTAATATGGACTTGCTGCAGCTATCCAAGGAGCATGAAATGTGATGTTGGGCTCCTGGCTGTCTCTGGGTCATACATGACTAAGCATTTGATCATCCGATTTATTTAATACAAACATATACTTTTCAAAGGAAATCAATGAAAAAGACGTTAACATTTCCAACATGCTGTTGTGATCTTTTGTCCAGCATGTTCTCATTATAGGTTTGGTCTTTGCTTATGTAAACTGTCCTCTGTTCTTGTTTGCACCGTGTAAATAATATACATTCAACTTGTAACCTGACCTGTGGTTAGCTGTTATATGTTGCAAGTGACCGCATCGAAGATAATGTACAACTATATACGTATATTATGTAATAACAAAGGTGAAAGCTGCGTCAAGCCCAGTAAGCTTCAATAGTGAAATTACAGCTTTTACAAGTATTAACAACCCTTATGCTGGGAATACACGGTTCGTTTTTGCCTTCGTTTAAACCTTCGTTTCGATTGTGCCTTTTGTCCTTTTCGATCCCGAAATAATCGGTCATACGGTTAATATCACCACCCACGGTTTCGTTTTTTTTTTCCGATTCTGATGGTTTCGTTTTTCCAATGATCGAAGGCTGCAAAGAAACGAAACGAAAATCCCTTTTTACAGGGACGGACTAGCATAAACGAATATATAATCGATCTGAACAGCCATCAAGCCTACCAATGGCTCGATTAGATGGATAAAGAGAGATAATATCAAACATGTTCGATCACTAGTCGTTCGTTTTTGGGGTCTATTAATCGAAACTATAATGAGATTATGACTATTTTCACATACGTTTTCAACACTCGATTCGTTTACCGAACGAATCGAAGGTTTAAACGAAGGCAAAAACGAACCGTGTATTCCCAGCATTACTTTTCCTGTACAACAGTATCAGCCAATCTAAACCTCCAATCCCACCAACAATTCAGAAGTTTATTTGCTTTACTAGGCCTTTGATTATCTTGATGTCAATTAAGGCGCGTACACATGCCATACCGCTGCAAACGACGGGTCCGTCAGACCCTCCCGCTGGGCGGACGTTCAGCCAATAGTAGCACGTGTGTATGCGCTGTTGGCAGACTGATAAGGCTCAGCAGATCGTTCAGGAACAGCCTTATCAATCTGCCGACAGCACGTACACACGTGCTATTGTCAGCTGAACGTCCGCCCAGCAGGAGGGTCTGACAGACCCGTCGTTTGCGGCGGTATGGCGTGTGAACGCGCCTTTAGTGAGGCTACCTTTACAATATTGACTGAGCTTTCTCTTTCCCTCCCAATATAACCCCAAAACTGTAGGCCACTCCCCTTTCAGCTGCTCAACATTTCCAAATGTGTGCTCCTTCCTATCTCCAGTCCACTGATCACCAAATGCCTGGTACATGCTCTCATAATTTTACTTTCACTATTACCACATCCTCTCATGCTGGATATGCACGATGCAGTTTCCCATCTGATCGACTATTATTTCTGTCATGTCCGATCTGTTCCTGTTTGACAATGGGATCGGTTTTCTGAAGCTATCATAGGAAAATTGATCCCGTTATTGAGCAGTGTTGTGGAGACTTTTCGCCATAGTCATTTTTGCATCAAAAGTGACATTTTCGATTTAGAGAATTTTCTGCAAAATCTCAATGTTTTTACAGAAAAAAAAATGATATTTTTACCTTGAAAATTTGCAAAAAAAATCTAGATAAATGCGAAACGTATCAAAACTTTTGATTGCATTTTTCGCTCAAAAAAAAAAATGTAACATTATTTTTGCAAAAATTAATGTGAAAAGGCATTTTTGCACATCATTGAGGAAGAGCAGTATGTCATGTACACACGATGCAACTTCCTGTCAGATTACCCGTCAGATTACCTGTGCTGTGTGTGGTAAGAATCGATCCCTCCCTGATCAGATTAAGATTAGAGAGGGATTGATCGTTTTGTCACATTGGGTGGCAATCTCTGTGTGCATGGCCATACCCTCTTCAATTCACTCGCTTTCTCGTCCTAGTAGATTTTCTAATAACTTTTAACACACTTAGAACCAACTCTTCAAAATCGCCTACCTATCATTCCCTCTGTCCTATCGCCTCACTGAACTATTGTCTCCTTTTCCTCCATTCATAGTACTATGTTACTTATTCTCTTATAATATGAACTGGGCAGCTCTACTTCCCCTGCCTGTGTCGTTGTTTCTATTAGTGGAATTTTTTTAATTGTCTCCCCGTTTTATATACAACTCAAAACAATAAGTAGATGCTTTATAAACGCGGACTCGCCTTGTATTTCAGTGCGCGGTGCATTTCCCACAGTTAATGGTTGTGAATCCGGGCACAACATTTCTGGCTGTTCCTCCATTGACCTTTTGAAAGGTGGAAGTTTGTTGGGCTGGGAATAGCTCCTGCAAATACCCCATTGTGTCCTGAGCTAATTCATCGGACTGGTTATCTGGCAGTTGTGTGCGTGGTGTCGCTGCCGGTTGTGTCAGCTTTGTGCCCACTGGCTCCTTGTAACTGGCTGAGGACTCGGACCTCGTGCGTGATGTGCTGGTGCTGCTTAACCCACTGCTGGACGCTTGAGAGGTCATCCAAGTAATTATCTGGTCCTGTTCTTTTGGATTTGTGAGGGTTGTTGTCCTGGACAACATGGGCGGTATTGAGTGGGTTTTCTTGGGTGCTCCCCTGTGGCCTGTACGTGAACCGTCAGGGGAAACACCTCTTCCCTTGCCCCTCCCTCTTTCTTCCTCATTTCACTTATCCTTAAAGTACACGCTGACTGGCAGCAGTACAGTGGCAGTACAGAAATGCTATACAGTGGCGGGTGAGCGGTGTACCACTATTCCCAGCAGCGACACAGAGCACAATGCTATACAGTGGCGGGTGAGCGGTGTACCACTATTCCCAGCAGCGACACAGAGCACAATGCTATACAGTGGCGGGTGAGCGGTGTACTACTATTCCCAACAGACACAGAGTGGCAGTAAACAGAATGCTATATAGTGTGGCTGAGCGGTGTACCACTATTCCCAGCAGTGACACAGAGCACAATGCTTTACAGTGGCGGGTGAGCGGTGTACCACTATTCCCAGCAGCGACACAGAGCACAATGCTATACAGTGGCGGGTGAGCGGTGTACCTCAATTCCCAGCAGCGATACAGTGCACAATGCTATACATTGGTGGGTGAGCAGTGTACCACTATTCCCAGCAGCGACACAGAGCACAATGCTATACAGTGGCGGGTGAGCGGTGTACCACTATTCCCAGCAGCGACACAGAGCACAATGCTATACAGTGGCGGGTGAGCGGTGTACTACTATTCCCAGCAGACACAGAGTGGCAGTAAACAGAATGCTATATAGTGTGGCTGAGCGAGGTACACAGAGTGGCAGTAAACAGAATGCTATATAGTGTGGCTGAGCGAGCGGTGTACTACTATTCCCAGCAGACACAGAACAGTAAACAGAATGCTATATAGTGTGGCTGAGCGAGGTACACAGAGTGGCAGTAAACAGAATGCTGAGCGAGCGGTGTACTACTATTCCCAGCAGCGACACACAATGACTGGGGGGGACCCTGGCTAGCGTGGCTGGAGAGCGAACTACCCTGCCTGCCTACCCAAAGCTAAACCCACAGACAAATGGCGGAAATATGACGTGGTTCGGGTATTTATTTACCCGAACCACGTGACAGTTCGGCCAATCAGAGCGCGTTCGGGTCCGAACCACGTGACCCGTTCGGCCAGTCACAGCGCTAGCCAAACGTTCGGGGAACGTTCGGCCATGCGCTCTTAGTTCGGCCATGTGGCCGAACGGTTTGGCCGAACACCATCAGGTGTTCGGCCGAACTCGAACATCACCCGAACAGGGTGATGTTCTGCAGAACCCGAACAGTGGCGAACACTGTTCGCCCAACACTAGCCAGAATCAGAGCAGGAGGAGGAAGATATGTCACACTTCTGTGCAGAAGCTGAGGAAGATGAGGTGTTTTGTGTTAAATAGTCAACTACGTCCTGACAATATTGGGGGTTGATGGCACATGCCTTCTATTGAACACTGTACTTTGGTCACGAAATCATGACAGCGCGACCTCGAACAGATCTGCCAGGTGGCCTGCCTCTGCCTTTTGTTTTACCTATATTGGGGGGATGAAGTGAAAGGTATGCACTGACTTGACTAATACAATGTGCAGTCAGTCACACAGGTGCAGTTAACAGGTATGCACAGAGTGGTATATCACACTGTGTGCGCTCACGTAGGTAGGTGGGTGCACTGAAGTGAACAACAGGTAGTAGGTATATGCAGGGATGGGTATTACATGTGCACCTGTCACACACAGACAGGTACTGGACAGGCACAGTGACACTGCGTGTGCTCACGTAGGTAGGTGGGTGCACTGAAGTGAACAGGTAGTAGGTATATGCAGTGATGGGTATTACTTGTGCACCTGTCACACACAGACAGGCACTGTGACACTGACTGATACTGCTGTATATAATGCAAGTGGGCCACACACAAAAAAAAAAAATAGATCACAAGAACAAGATTAGCTCTCAAAAGAGCTGTTGTGGGGTGCTTTTTTAGCAATAACAATCAGCCAGGAGCAAGCTAACAAGCCTACAAGAGCCTAACTAAGCTTTCCCTATAAGAGTCTGCAGCAGCTATCCCTTCACTTATTACTGCAGACACACGAGTGAGTCCACTGCCTGATGCTGCCTGCTTTTTATAAGGGGGGGGGGGCTCCAGGAGGGAGTGTAGCCTAATTGGCTACAATGTGCCTACTGTGATGTAGAGGGTCAACGTTGACCCTCATGATGCACTATGGGGGTGAACCGAACTTTTGGATAAGTTCCCGCAAAGCTTTTAGGCGTGATAACTGAGTTAGCACCCTTTTGTGAATCGAGCCCTAAATCTGCACATACTTTTATTTTACGGTATTTTTGTTTCAGAGTCATTTTAAATGCATGTAGGTACAGTTGTAAAACTACTTTTTTACAGTCCTAGGTATACATACAATGAATTACTTATTATTTTTACACATTTATGTACCAATGGTACTGTAGTGCAGTGACATCCAGAAAACATTATCCAGTCTGCATTTTGGTTAATGATTTTTGGGTTTACTGATTTTTTTTTTTTGCTTTTGTGTTGACTAAGAGGCACTTTTGCTTGTGGAATATGTTAGTTTCAGCTGTCTCATTTCTTTATTTCATTATTTCATATAGGGACAGTTTCAAAAAGTGATGCCTTGTTGGGATCTCATTAATTTGCAGATATTTCATGGCATGTTTACATTTAAATATACAGTAGATCTTCTTGCTGATCTGCTGGAAGTTGATTTAGTGGTGCTTCCATTTGTTGTACTTTTGGGGCAGTTTATTAACCATCAGGAATTTACACAACATAATCTGTATTCGTAAAGATCAATGAGGCATGTTTAGTGCATTTGATAAGATCTGTTACTGTTAGCCAGAGAAGCACTGGGTCCCAGGTTCAAATCCCAGCCAGGTCAGCATCTGTCTTGTTTGTATGTTCTCCCCGTGTCTGCACAGATTTCCTCCCACATCCCAAAAAACATGCATATAGGTTAATTAGCTTCCCTCTAAATTGGTCCTAGACTACGATACAGACACTACACACTACAAACATAGACATATGACTATGGTAGGGATTAGATTGTGAGCCCCTCTGAGGGACAGTAAAGTAACAAGACAATATACTCTGTACAGTGCTGTAAAAGATTTTCGGCATTTTACAACTGAAAAAGTACCCCACAGTTGAGGAAATAGTACTATCATTTATTTTGAGTATTTTCTTGCTTTTTGGTGGCTTAAAAGGCATTTTATCATCTCCTTTGTGCATGATGGGCTACTTCACATAGACAATACACATTTTCTGCCTGGGTGTGCACCAGGCGGCTGACGTCATTCCAGACTCATGCGGCTGGATATCTACCATAACTTGATATAGTTACTAGGCACCTTAGCTCGTCACTGCCACCACCTATCAGCACGCAAGCGCGCGCCCCTGCCACGTGTGCGTGCCCCCGCCTCCCGGCCCCCTGCCTGTCCTGCTCCCATCCAACGGCTGTCCCTGCGGCACATGCGCAGTAGCATGCAGGGACACACACACGGACATGGGACGCAGAGACAGAGGGGTTTTATTAGTGTAGTTATATTACACGCAGATATGTTTGGGTAACTGAGTTTTTATTCATCTATAAAAAAATGCCCATTCATGATACTATTTTTTTTTTTTTTTCGATTAGATAATTTTGTTCGATTATTCCATTAGATGGAATCATCAGATTTTTCCAACATGTCAATTGGATATTTATTGAAAAAACGGGATAATCGATTCTTTTTTCTTGATAAAAAAAGATTATTTTTAACTTTCAATCGATTCAATCTTATTGGTCGAATAAATGGGAAAATGTAATGTTTTTATTGTACCGTGTATGGGCACCACTAATTGGATAAAAGATGCTTAGTATGACCACATCTTCCAGAGAGGTGCATGCACATCTTGTATGTATTGTAGAATCATTGTTTTATATTGAATTAGAGATAACTTTTTTCTTTTTAATTTTGTTCTGATTTTTGGATTCCTAGCTTATGCTACTGTGTCCTGGCAGTGGGCATTACAATGCATGGGTGATCCATAAGGACTGTGATCTTATAAATTTGTGTACATCTTTGTACATTTATCTTTTGTAGTGTATTTTTGCTGTTTGGGTGTTCTGTTTATATGATGGTAATCTAATTTGTTTTCTGTTTTATTTTTGCCTGGTCTTCAGATTTGTGTACATCTTTGTACACGTATTTCTTTGTATTGTATTTTTACTGTTTGGGTGTGCTGTTTATATGATTGTATTCTGATTTGTTTTATGTTTATTTTTTGCCTGGTCTTCATATTTCCTGCTTTTATTTTATCTAGTATCTCAGTGTTTCTCCTCTGCAATGGGCTGGTGCCATCAGACACAAATTATATTAAGCCGTGTATTTTTATTTATAATCAGGATTTTTGATTTGACGTTTGTGGAATCCTACAGGCGATTTTTTTTTTTTTTTTTTTTTTTTAATACTGCAATTGATTAACTTGGTAGTTCATTGAAATGGTCTGATTTCTTTCCTGATTGTCATTGTTAGAGATTAAATAAGTATTTTAACTAAATAAGCCTTTAAGAAGCTTCCCTTTACGGCAGGGGTCCCCAACCTTTTCCGGCCCGGGGACCACTTTCTGACCAAATTTTTCTCCGGGGCACGCGGGGGGGGGGGGGGGGTGTAGCGTCCTAGTGGACAGTGTCGTGCACAGCGGGTTACCGGGAGGGGGGGGGGGGGGGGTTCATAGCTAGCATAGTTGCCTCAGTATAGGGAGTTTAGTTGCCCCAGTATGGCTAGTACAGTTACCCCAGTATAGCTAGTAGAATGCCCAGTAAAGCTAGTATAGTGCCTCAGTATAGCAAGTATAGTGCCCCAGTATAGCAAGTATAGTGCCCCAGTATAGCAGCACACACCTCCTCCCCCCCCCCCCCCCCCCCCCCGCGGCCGCCGCTGCAGTTACCTTGGCCAGCGGTCTCTCTTATTCCCCTCTCTCTCTCTTCCCAGCGTGTGAGTAACAGCGCGCCCTATGGCTGCTGTGATAGAGAGGGAGGAAGCAGGAAGGTGAGAGCGGTTCCCATAGTAACGGCGTGCCGCTACAGGAAGCCGCTCTTTCTCTCCTGTTTTCCTCCCTCTCTATCACAGCAGCCGCAGGGCGCGCTGTTGTGACACACACTGGGAAGAGAGAGAAGGGAGAATATAAGAGACCACGCGGCCGCCAGAGGTAACGGAGCGGCGGAGGGGGCGGGCAGACAAGAGGACAGTCCCGCGGCCCAACTGGAAACGTCCTGCGGACCACCAGTGGGCCGCGGACCACAGGTTGGGGATCCCTGCTTTACGGGGTTCCCAAAGGGATTAAGGTGCGCACTTGGCTACGCTTCATGTGGCTTTGCCACAGCCCAAAGGTGGTACACAACAGTTTGGCAACCACAATGTGCTGCCATGATGAACTGTGTACTCAGATTTGCCGCAGTGCAGTCTCTGGCACTAGTGAATGGGGCATAGTAAGCAGTGTGAGAAAAGAGATATATATATATATATATTCTATATCATTATTCATACTGTATAGCATAAACAAACACAGAACATTTACATCGCGCTTTTCTCCTGGTGGACTCAAAGCGCCAGAGCTGCAGCCACTAGGATGCGCTCTATAGGCAGTAGCAGTGTTAGGAAGTCTTGCCCAAGGTCTCCTACTGAATAGGCGCTGGCTTACTAAACTGGAAGAGCCGAGATTCGAACCTAGGTCTCCCGTGTCAGTACGCTATCCAGCCATAAAGGACAACTGTAGTGAGAAGTATATGGAGGCTGCCTGCCATATTAATTTTACTTTTAAGCAACACCAGTTGCCTAGCAGTCCTGCTGATCTATTAGGCTGCAGTAATGTTTGAATCACTGCAGAAACAAGCTTGCAGCTAATCTTGTCAGATCTGACAATGATGTCAAGAACACCTGATCTGCTGTAGGCTTAGTCAGGGAAGTGGCAGCTCTAGGTTCAATTTTTTTTGGGGGGTGGGGGGGGCGACAAAGGGGGCATAATGGCTGTTCGGTGGGGCTTGAGTGATCAAAATTGATATTTGTACTGAAATGCAGCCAATGTGTGTTCCTTTACCACAAACAACATACTCTTACCCTTGCAGATAAAGTCAATAAGTACTGTGTGTGTGTGTGTGTGTGTG